>NC_091186.1:32848193-33012129 GCF_040958095.1 Procambarus clarkii | reverse complement strand
TCATAATTACCTTAGCTTGCTGCACTACACTGGACCTCAACTCCTCATAATTACCTTAGCTTGCTGCACTACACTGGACCTCAACTCCTCATAATTACCTTAGCGTGCTGCACTACACTGGACCTTAACTCCTCATAATTACCTTAGCGTGCTGCACTACACTGGACCTCAACTTCTCATAATTACCTTAGCTTGCTGCACTACACTGGACCTCAACTCCTCATAATTACCTTAACTTGCTACACTATACTGGACCTCAACTCATAATTACCTTAGCTTGCTGCACTATACTGGACCTCAACTCCTCATAATTACCTTTGCTTGCTGCACTACACTGGACCTCAACTCCTCATAATTATCTTAGCTTGCTACATTTCACTGGACCTCAACTCCTCATAATTACCTTAGCTTGCTGCACTACACTGGACCTCAACTAATCATAATTACCTTAGCTTGCTGCATTTCACTGGACCTCAACTCCTCATAATTTCCTCAGCTTGCTGCACTACACTGGACCTCAACTCCTCATAATTACCTTATCTTGCTGCACTACACTGGACCTCAACTCCTCATAATTATCTTAGCTTGCTACATTTCACTAGACATCAACTCCTCATAATTACCTTAGCTTGCTGCACTACACTGGACCTCAACTTCTCAAAATTACCTTAGCTTGCTGCATTACACTGGACCTCAACTCCTCATAATTACCTTAGCTTGCTGCACTACACTGGACCTCAACTTTCATAATTACTTCAGCTTGCTGCATTACACTGAACCTCAACTCCTCATAATTACCTTACCTTGGTACACTACACTGGACCTCAACTAATCATAATTACCTTAGCTTGCTGCATTACACTGGACCTCAACTCCTCATAATTTCCTCAGCTTGCTGCACTACACTGGACCTCAACTCCTCATAATTACCTTAACTTGGTACATTACACTGGACCTCAACTCCTCATAATTACCTTACTTTGGTACACTACACTGGACCTCAACTCCTCATAATTACCTTAGCTTGGTACACTACACTGGACCACAACTCCTCATAATTTCCTTAGCTTGCTGCGCTACACTGGACCTCAACTCCTCATAATTACCTTAGCTTGCTGCACTACACTGGACCACAACTCCTCATAATTTCCTTAGCTTGCTGCACTACACTGGACCTCAACTCCTCATAATTACCTTAGCTTGCTGCACAGCACTGGACCTCAACTCCTCATAATTACCTTAGCTTGCTGCACTACACTGGACCTCAACTCCTCATAATTACCTTAGCTTGCTTCACTACACTGGACCTCTACTCCTTATAATTACCTTTGCTTCCTACACTACACTGGACCTCAACTTCTCATAATTACCTTTGCTTTCTACACTACACTGGGACCTCAACTTCTCATAATTACCTTAGCTTGCTGCATTACACTGGATCTCAACTTCTGATAATTACCTTAGCTTGCTGCACTACACTGGACCTAAACTTCTCATAATTACCTTAGCGTGCTGCACTACACTAGACCTCAACTCCTCATAATTACCTTGCTTGCTGCACTACACTGGACCTCAACACCTCATAATTACCTTAGCTTGCTGCATTATACTGGACCTCAACTCATAATTACCTTAGCTTGCTGCACTACACTGGACCTCAACTCCTCATAATTACCTTAGCTTGCTGCACTACACTGGACCTCAACTCCTCATAATTACCTTAGCGTGCTGCACTACACTGGACCTCAACTCCTCATAATTACCTTAGCGTGCTGCACTACACTGGACCTCAACTCCTCATAATTACCTTAGCTTGCTGCACTACACTGGACCTCAACTCCTCATAATTACCTTAACTTGCTACACTATACTGGACCTCAACTCATAATTACCTTAGCTTGCTGCACTATACTGGACCTCAACTCCTCATAATTACCTTAGCTTGCTGCACTACACTGGACCTCAACTCCTCATAATTATCTTAGCTTGCTACATTTCACTGGACCTCAACTCCTCATAATTACCTTAGCTTGCTGCACTACACTGGACCTCAACTAATCATAATTACCTTAGCTTGCTGCATTACACTGGACCTCAACTCCTCATAATTTCCTCAGCTTGCTGCACTACACTGGACCTCAACTCCTCATAATTACCTTATCTTGCTGCACTACACTGGACCTCAACTCCTCATAATTATCTTAGCTTGCTACATTTCACTGGACATCAACTCCTCATAATTACCTTAGCTTGCTGCACTACACTGGACCTCAACTAATCATAATTACCTTAGCTTGCTGCATTACACTGGACCTCAACTCCTCATAATTTCCTCAGCTTGCTGCACTACACTGGACCTCAACTCCTCATAATTACCTTAGCTTGGTACACTACACTGGACCACAACTCCTCATAATTTCCTTAGCTTCCTGCGCTACACTGGACCTCAACTCCTCATAATTACCTTAGCTTGCTGCACTACACTGGACCACAACTCCTCATAATTTCCATAGCTTGCTGCACTACACTGGACCTCAACTCCTCATAATTACCTTAGCTTGCTGCACAGCACTGGACCTCAACTCCTCATAATTACCTTAGCTTGCTGCACTACACTGGACCTCAACTCCTCATAATTACCTTAGCTTGCTTCACTACACTGGACCTCAACTCCTTATAATTACCTTTGCTTCCTACACTACACTGGACCTCAACTTCTCATAATTACCTTTGCTTTCTACACTACACTGGGACCTCAACTTCTCATAATTACCTTAGCTTGCTGCATTACACTGGATCTCAACTTCTGATAATTACCTTAGCTTGCTGCACTACACTGGACCTCAACTTCTCATAATTACCTTAGCGTGCTGCACTACACTGGACCTCAACTCCTCATAATTACCTTTGCTTGCTGCACTACACTGGACCTCAACACCTCATAATAACCTTAGCTTGCTGCACTATACTGGACCTCAACTCATAATTACCTTAGCTTGCTGCACTACACTGGACCTCAACTCCTCATAATTACCTTAGCTTGCTGCACTACACTGGACCTCAACTCCTCATAATTACCTTAGCGTGCTGCACTACACTGGACCTCAACTCCTCATAATTACCTTAGCGTGCTGCACTACACTGGACCTCAACTCCTCATAATTACCTTAGCTTGCTGCACTACACTGGACCTCAACTCCTCATAATTACCTTAACTTGCTACACTATACTGGACCTCAACTCATAATTACCTTAGCTTGCTGCACTATACTGGACCTCAACTCCTCATAATTACCTTTGCTTGCTGCACTACACTGGACCTCAACTCCTCATAATTATCTTAGCTTGCTACATTTCACTGGACCTCAACTCCTCATAATTACCTTAGCTTGCTGCACTACACTGGACCTCAACTAATCATAATTACCTTAGCTTGCTGCATTACACTGGACCTCAACTCCTCATAATTTCCTCAGCTTGCTGCACTACACTGGACCTCAACTCCTCATAATTACCTTATCTTGCTGCACTACACTGGACCTCAACTCCTCATAATTATCTTAGCTTGCTACATTTCACTGGACATCAACTCCTCATAATTACCTTAGCTTGCTGCACTACACTGGACCTCAACTTCTCAAAATTACCTTAGCTTGCTGCATTACACTGGACCTCAACTCCTCATAATTACCTTAGCTTGCTGCACTACACTGGACCTCAACTTTCAAAATTACTTCAGCTTGCTGCATTACACTGGACCTCAACTCCTCATAATTACCTTACCTTGGTACACTACACTGGACCTCAACTAATCATAATTACCTTAGCTTGCTGCATTACACTGGACCTCAACTCCTCATAATTTCCTCAGCTTGCTGCACTACACTGGACCTCAACTCCTCATAATTACCTTAACTTGGTACATTACACTGGACCTCAACTCCTCATAATTACCTTACTTTGGTACACTACACTGGACCTCAACTCCTCATAATTACCTTAGCTTGGTACACTACACTGGACCACAACTCCTCATAATTTCCTTAGCTTGCTGCGCTACACTGGACCTCAACTCCTCATAATTACCTTAGCTTGCTGCACTACACTGGACCACAACTCCTCATAATTTCCTTAGCTTGCTGCACTACACTGGACCGCAACTCCTCATAATTACCTTAGCTTGCTGCACAGCACTGGACCTCAACTCCTCATAATTACCTTAGCTTGCTGCACTACACTGGACCTCAACTCCTCATAATTACCTTAGCTTGCTGCACTACACTGGACCTCAACTTCTCATAATTACCTTTGCTTTCTACACTACACTGGGACCTCAACTTCTCATAATTACCTTAGCTTGCTGCATTACACTGGATCTCAACTTCTGATAATTACCTTAGCTTGCTGCACTACACTGGACCTCAACTTCTCATAATTACCTTAGCGTGCTGCACTACACTAGACCTCAACTCCTCATAATTACCTTTGCTTGCTGCACTACACTGGACCTCAACACCTCATAATTACCTTAGCTTGCTGCACTATACTGGACCTCAACTCATAATTACCTTAGCTTGCTGCACTACACTGGACCTCAACTCCTCATAATTACCTTAGCTTGCTGCACTACACTGGACCTCAACTCCTCATAATTACCTTAGCGTGCTGCACTACACTGGACCTTAACTCCTCATAATTACCTTAGCGTGCTGCACTACACTGGACCTCAACTCCTCATAATTACCTTAGCTTGCTGCACTACACTGGACCTCAACTCCTCATAATTACCTTAACTTGCTACACTATACTGGACCTCAACTCATAATTACCTTAGCTTGCTGCACTATACTGGACCTCAACTCCTCATAATTACCTTTGCTTGCTGCACTACACTGGACCTCAACTCCTCATAATTATCTTAGCTTGCTACATTTCACTGGACCTCAACTCCTCATAATTACCTTAGCTTGCTGCACTACACTGGACCTCAACTAATCATAATTACCTTAGCTTGCTGCATTTCACTGGACCTCAACTCCTCATAATTTCCTCAGCTTGCTGCACTACACTGGACCTCAACTCCTCATAATTACCTTATCTTGCTGCACTACACTGGACCTCAACTCCTCATAATTATCTTAGCTTGCTACATTTCACTGGACTTCAACTCCTCATAATTACCTTAGCTTGCTGCACTACACTGGACCTCAACTTCTCAAAATTACCTTAGCTTGCTGCATTACACTGGACCTCAACTCCTCATAATTACCTTAGCTTGCTGCACTACACTGGACCTCAACTTTCATAATTACTTCAGCTTGCTGCATTACACTGAACCTCAACTCCTCATAATTACCTTACCTTGGTACACTACACTGGACCTCAACTAATCATAATTACCTTAGCTTGCTGCATTACACTGGACCTCAACTCCTCATAATTTCCTCAGCTTGCTGCACTACACTGGACCTCAACTCCTCATAATTACCTTAACTTGGTACATTACACTGGACCTCAACTCCTCATAATTACCTTACTTTGGTACACTACACTGGACCTCAACTCCTCATAATTACCTTAGCTTGGTACACTACACTGGACCACAACTCCTCATAATTTCCTTAGCTTGCTGCGCTACACTGGACCTCAACTCCTCATAATTACCTTAGCTTGCTGCACTACACTGGACCACAACTCCTCATAATTTCCTTAGCTTGCTGCACTACACTGGACCTCAACTCCTCATAATTACCTTAGCTTGCTGCACAGCACTGGACCTCAACTCCTCATAATTACCTTAGCTTGCTGCACTACACTGGACCTCAACTCCTCATAATTACCTTAGCTTGCTTCACTACACTGGACCTCTACTCCTTATAATTACCTTTGCTTCCTACACTACACTGGACCTCAACTTCTCATAATTACCTTTGCTTTCTACACTACACTGGGACCTCAACTTCTCATAATTACCTTAGCTTGCTGCATTACACTGGATCTCAACTTCTGATAATTACCTTAGCTTGCTGCACTACACTGGACCTAAACTTCTCATAATTACCTTAGCGTGCTGCACTACACTAGACATCAACTCCTCATAATTACCTTTGCTTGCTGCACTACACTGGACCTCAACACCTCATAATTACCTTAGCTTGCTGCATTATACTGGACCTCAACTCATAATTACCTTAGCTTGCTGCACTACACTGGACCTCAAATCCTCATAATTACCTTAGCTTGCTGCACTACACTGGACCTCAACTCCTCATAATTACCTTAGCGTGCTGCACTACACTGGACCTCAACTCCTCATAATTACCTTAGCGTGCTGCACTACACTGGACCTCAACTCCTCATAATTACCTTAGCTTGCTGCACTACACTGGACCTCAACTCCTCATAATTACCTTAACTTGCTACACTATACTGGACCTCAACTCATAATTACCTTAGCTTGCTGCACTATACTGGACCTCAACTCCTCATAATTACCTTAGCTTGCTGCACTACACTGGACCTCAACTCCTCATAATTATCTTAGCTTGCTACATTTCACTGGACCTCAACTCCTCATAATTACCTTAGCTTGCTGCACTACACTGGACCTCAACTAATCATAATTACCTTAGCTTGCTGCATTACACTGGACCTCAACTCCTCATAATTTCCTCAGCTTGCTGCACTACACTGGACCTCAACTCCTCATAATTACCTTATCTTGCTGCACTACACTGGACCTCAACTCCTCATAATTATCTTAGCTTGCTACATTTCACTGGACATCAACTCCTCATAATTACCTTAGCTTGCTGCACTACACTGGACCTCAACTTCTCATAATTACCTTAGCTTGCTGCATTACACTGGACCTCAACTCCTCATAATTACCTTAGCTTGCTGCACTACACTGGACCTCAACTTTCATAATTACTTCAGCTTGCTGAATTACACTGGACCTCAACTCCTCATAATTACCTTACCTTGGTACACTACACTGGACCTCAACTCCTTATAATTACCTTAGCTTGATGCACTACACTGGACCTCAACTCCTCATAATTACTTTAGCTTGCTACACTACACTGGACCTCAACTCCTCATAATTACCTTAGCTTGCTGCACTACACTGGACCTCAACTCCTTATAATTACTTTAGCTTGATGCACTACACTGGACCTCAACTCCTTATAATTACCTTCGCTTCCTACACTACACTGGACCTCAACTTCTCATAATTACATTTGCTTTCTACACTACACTGGACCTCAACTTCTCATAATTACCTTAGCTTGCTGCACTACACTGGACCTCAACTCCTCATAATTACCTTTGCTTTCTACACTACACTGGACCTCAACTCCTCATAATTACCTAAGCTTGCTGCACTACACTGGACCTCAACTTTCATAATTACTTAAGCTTGCTGCATTACACTGGACCTCAACTCCTCATAATTACCTTACCTTGGTACACTACACTGGACCTCAACTCCTTATAATTACCTTATCTTGATGCACTACACTGGACCTCAAATCCTCATAATTACTTTAGCTTGCTACACTACACTGGACCTCAACTCCTCATAATTACCTTAGCTTGCTGCACTACACTGGACCTCAACTCCTTATAATTACCTTAGCTTGATGCACTACACTGGACCTCAACTCCTTATAATTACCTTTGCTTCCTACACTACACTGGACCTCAACTTCTCATAATTACATTTGCTTTCTACACTACACTGGACCTCAACTTCTCATAATTACCTTAGCTTGCTGCATTACACTGGACCTCAACTTCTCATAATTACCTTAGCTTGCTGCACTACACTGGACCTCAACTCCTCATAATTACCTTTGCTTTCTACACTACACTGGACCTCAACTCCTCATAATTACCTTAGCTTGCTGCACTACACTGGACCTCAACTCCTGATAATTACCTTAGCTTGCTGCACTACACTGGACCTCAACTCATAATTACCTTAGCTTGCTGCACAACACTAGGCCTGAACTCATAATTACCTTAGCTTGCTACAGTACACTGGATCTCAACTTCTCATAATTACCTTAGCTTGCTGCATTACACTGGACCTCAACTCCTCATAATTACCTTAGCTTGCTGCACTACACTGGACCTCAACTCCCTATAATTACTTTAGCTTGCTACACTACACTGGACCTCAACTTCTCATAATTACCTTAGCTTGGTACACTACACTGGACCTCAACTCCTCATAATTGCCTTAGCTTGGTACATTACACTGGACCTCAACTTTTCATAATTACCTTAGCTTAGTACACTTCACTGGACCTCAACTCCTCATAATTACCTTAGCTTGGAACACTACACTGGACCTCAACTCCTCATAATTACCTTAGCTTGGTACACTACACTGGACCTCAACTCCTCATAATTACCTTAGCTTGGTACACTACACTGGACCACAACTTTTCATAATTTCCTTAGCTTGCTGCACTACACTGGACCTCAACTCCTCATAATTACCTTAGCTTGCTGCACTACACTGGACCACAACTCCTCATAATTTCCTTAGCTTGCTGCACTACACTGGACCTCAACTCCTCATAATTACCTTAGCTTGCTGCACAGCACTGGACCTCAACTCCTCATAATTACCTTAGCTTGCTGCACTACACTGGACCTCAACTCCTCATAATTACCTTAGCTTGCTGCACTACACTGGACCTCAACTCCTTATAATTACCTTTGCTTCCTACACTACACTAGACCTCAACTTCTCATAATTACCTTTGCTTTCTACACTACACTGGACGTCAACTTCTCATAATTACCTTAGCTTGCTGCATTACACTGGATCTCAACTTCTCATAATTACCTTAGCTTGCTGCACTACACTGGACCACAACTCCTCATAATTTCCTTAGCTTGCTGCACTACACTGGACCTCAACTCCTCATAATTACCTTAGCTTGCTGCACTACACTGGACTTCAACTTCTCATAATTACCTTAGCTTGCTGCTCTACACTGGACCTCAACTCCACATAATTACCTTAGCGTGCTGCACTACACTGGACCTCAACTCCTCATAATTACCTTAGCTTGCTGCACTACACTGGACCTCAACTCCTCATAATTACCTTAGCTTGCTGCACTACACTGGACCTCAACTCCTCATAATTACCTTAGCTTGCTGCACTACACTAGACCTCAACTCCTCATAATTACCTTAGCTTGCTGCACTACTACTGGACCTCAACTCCTCATAATTACCTTAGCTTGCTGCACTACACTGGACCTCAACTCCTCATAATTACCTTAGCTTGCTGCACTACACTGGACCTCAACTTCTCATAATTACCATAGCTTGCTGCTCTACACTGGACCTCAACTCCTCATAATTACCTTAGCGTGCTGCACTACACTGGACCTCAACTCCTCATAATTACCTTAGCTTGCTGCACTACACTGGACCTCAACTCCTTCATAGTTACCTTAGCGTGCTGCACTACACTGGACCTAAACTCCTCATAATTACCATTAGCGTGCTGCTACTACACTGGACCTCAACTCCTCATAATGACCTTAGCGTGCTGCACTACACTGGACCTCAACTCCTCATAATTACCTTTAGCGTGCTGCACTATACTGGACCTCAACTCCTCATAATGACCTTAGCTTGCTGCACTACACTGGACCTCAACTACTCATAATTACCTTAAGCTTGCTGCACTGCACTGGACCTCAACTCCTCATAATTACCTTAGCGTGCTGCACTACACTGGACCTCAACTACTCATAATTACCTTAGCGTGCTGCACTACACTGGACCTCAACTCCATCATAATTACCTTAGCTTGCTGCACTACACTGGACCTCAACTCCTCATAATTACCTTAGCTTGCTACACTATACTGGACCTGAACTCCTCATAATTACCTTAGCTTGCTGCACTATACTGGACCTCAACTCCTCATAATTACCTTAGCTTGCTGCACTACACTAGGACCTCAACTCCTCATAATTACCTTAGCATGCTGCACTACACTGGACCTCAACTCCTCATAATTACCTTAGCTTGCTGCACTACACTGGACCTCATCTCCTCATAATTACCTTAGCTTGATGCACTACACTGGACCTCAACTCCTCATAATTACCTTAGCTTGCTGCACTACACTGGACCTCAAAAAAGTTTAGTTCTTGGACAATTAGTCATTAGAGTTTTTGCAAAAACAAAACAAAAATGATCGAACTTAAAATTTACTTGATTGTCAAAATTACACTTTTAAATTATTAGAGTAACAATAATATAACAATATAAGATTCTAAATAAGAATGAGGACGATGGTGTTACGACCCTTGGTTCATCAGTGAAAACCAGAGGTCCTACCTTGAGGTTACCTTGAGGTGCTTCCGGGGCTTAGCGTCCCCGCGGCCCGGTCGTCGACCAGGCCTCCTGGTTGCCGTACTGATCAACCAGGCTGTTGGACGCGGCTGCTCGCAGCCTGACGTATGAGTCACAGCCTGGTTGATCAGGTATCCTTTGGAGGTGCTTATCCAGTTCTCTCTTGAACACTGTGAGGGGTCGGCCAGTTATGCCCCTTATGTGTAGTGGAAGCGTGTTGAACAGTCTCGGACCTCTGATGTTGATCGAGTTCTCTCTCAGAGTACCAGTTGCACCTCTGTTTTTCAACGGGGGTATTCTGCACATCCTGCCATGTCTTCTGGTCTCATGTGATGTTATTTCTGTGTGCAGGTTTGGGACCAGCCCCTCTAATATTTTCCACGTGTAAATTATTATGTACCTCTCCCGCCTGCGCTCAAGGGAGTACAGTTTAAGGCTCTTTAGTCGGTCCCAATAGATTAGATGTTTTACTGAGTGGATTCTAGCAGTAAAGGATCTCTGCACGCTCTCCAGGTCAGTAATTTCTCCAGCTTTGAAAAGTGCTGTCATTGTGTAGCAGTACTCCACTCTAAAGAGCACTAGAGTTTTGAAAAGTATCATCATCGGTATAGCATCTCTAGTGTGAAAAGTTATAAATAAATAAATAAATATGTTTATTCAGGTAAGGTACATACATACAAGTGATGTTACATTAATGGATCAATATATAGATAGAGCTAGTACATACAATGCCTAAAGCCACTATTACGCAATGCGTTTCGGGCAGAGTTCTTGTTATCCAACCTGTCGTTTTTCTTGCAGTTGTGACGGCTACTTTATTGTGTTCTTTAAAGGTAAGGTCTTCCGACATAAGTACACCCAGATCCTTTACATTGCCTTTTCGTTCTATGTTATGATTTGCCTGAGTTTTGTACGTGGTTTCCGTTTTTATATTTTCATTTTTTCCATAGCGCATGAGCTGGAACTTATCTTTGTTAAACACCATATTATTTTCTGTAGCCCATAGAAAGACCTGATCTACATCTGACTGGAGGTTCGCCGTGTCCTCTATGTTGCCTACTCTCATGAAGATCCTAGTGTCATCTGCAAAGGATGATACAGTGCTATAGGTTGTGTTCTTGTCTATGTCCGAAATGAGGATGAGAAAAAGTACTGGAGCAAGCACAGTACCCTGGGGGACTGATCTCTTCACGGTTGATGGGCTGGATTTTATTTTGTTGACTATTACACATTGAGTTCTGTTGGTCAGGAAATTGTAGATCCATCTGCCTATTTTTCCGGTAATTCCTTTTGAACGCATTTTATGTGCAATAACACCATGGTCACATTTATCAAAAGCTTTTGCGAAATCTGTGTAAATTACATCCGCGTTATGTTTGTTTTCCATAGCATCTAATGCCATATCATAGTGGTCCAGCAACTGCGACAGGCAAGAGCGCCCTGTTCTGAAACCATGTTGTCCGGGGTTATGGAGTTGCTGTGATTCCATGTATTTTGTGATTTTACTTCTTAGCACTCTCTCAAAATTTTTATGATGTGCGATGTTAGTGCTATCGGTCTGTAATTTTTTGCCTTTGCCTTATTTCCTCCTTTATGAAGTGGTACTATCTCTGCTGTTTTTAGTATATCAGGAATAACGCCAGTATCTAGGCTTTGTCTCCACAGAATGTGGAGGGCCTGCGATAGTGGTTTTTTACAGTTCTTTATGAATATGGAGTTCCAAGAATCCGGGCCTGGTGCAGAGTGCATAGGCATACTGTTTATGGCTTCTTCAAAATCCAGTGGGGATAGGGTGACGTCTGATATATGATTTGATGTTGGTATCGTATCCATGAAAAATTCATTTGGTTTATCAATCTTTAGTGTGTTTAATGGCTCGCTGAAAACAAAGTCGTACTGCGTCCTCAGTAGCTCCTCATTTCTTTGTTTCATCGGTGAAAGTTCCATCTCCCTTTCGCAGGGGCCCGATACTAGATGTGGTTTTTGATCTTGATTTTGCATAGGAGAAAAAATATTTCGGATTTCTTTCTATTTCACTGATGGCCTTTTGCTCTCTTTGCCTCTCCTGGGTTTTGTATGATTCTTGTAGCTTCCGTTCAATTGTTTCTATTTCTCTACCTAACCTTCTTCGCCGTTCTTGAGATAGAGTGCGACTCTCAAGTTGTTCCGCGAATTCGTTTTCTTCGCCTATATAGGGAACGACGTTCCCGTTCCAATCTGCATCTCTTCCTCTTTTTTCTTAGAGGTATGCGGTTTGAACATATTTTTAGTGCTACTGAGCTTATTTTTTCCAGGCACTGGTTCAGGTTTGCATTTTCTAGCTGTTCTTCCCAGTTTATTTCTGTGAAGTCCTGGTTTATTTGCTCCCAGTTTATCTGTTTATTATTGAAGTTGAATTTGCTGAAATCTCCTCCACCGGGAATCTGGACTGGTTTTGAAGGTCTACTCCCCATGGTTGTCATAACTTCAATTAAGTTGTGATCTGAGTAACAGGTATTTGTAATCATTATGTTCCTGATCAATTCATCATTATTAGTGAAAATGAGGTCCAGCGTGTTCTCCTTCCTAGTTGGTTCTACTATTTGCTGGTTTAAGGCAAACCTGTCGCACATCCGTAGCAGGTAATGTGGCATGTTCATTTAGGCTACTTCCTGGTATTCTTTCTGATATTACTGTATTAGCCAGGTGCTTCCATTTCAGATGCCGTAGGTTGAAGTCCCCAAGCAGGATGATGTTCGGAGCTGGATTTGTGAGGTTTTCCGAGCAGTGTTCTATTTTCATTAGTTGGTCTTTAAACTGCTGAGGGTTTGCCTCCGGTGACTTATATACAAGGACAATAACTACATTTAAAATCTCTATTTTGATTATCAGCACTTCCACCATATCATTTGAGATGTTTAGCAGCTCAGTACAGATGAGTGTGTCTTTGATGTAGAGGCTGACCCCACCCTGAAGCCGGTGTTTCCTATCACATCTGAAAAGATTGTACTCTGAGATCCATATTTCACCATCATGGTAGTCCTTTGTGTGGGTTTCTGTTAGGGCTGCAAACACTGCATTTGCCTCATGAAGGAGACCATCTATAAATTGAACTTTGTTGGTTTTGCGTGTTTTTATACCCTGGATGTTGGCAAATATAAATGATGTTATCGTGTTAGTGGAAGTGCTGGAAGCCTTACTTGGTGTTAATATCTGAGGCTCTGGTAAGGAGGCCACTGTGTTTGCGTCCAGGATGTGTCGTTTTGGAAGTGATTCGTCCAGGTCAAATTGAGCTAAAGAAATGACTTTATATTATTTGAGGCGCTTGTCAACCCGTCTCTGTTCGTATCTTCCTTGCCAGACGTAAGACAAATCTTGTTTCTCACAGAGCAGTTAAAGACTGAGCTTGTGGTTGATTATTAATTAATAAAATAGGCATCAACTATGTTTAAAAATGATTAGAAAGTATTGTAAAGTAGATCTGAGTAAACTTGGATATAAGGCTGCTGTACGATTAGCTGAGTAGTCGGCCGGCAGCGAGTCAGCTGGAGAAAGCTGAGACTTCAGGCTGGCTTCCTTCTCTGGCTGGCGTCGTGGTGTCAACATCTCTACTGGGTTTCTCTGCATCCCTCTCCCCTTCCTCCTACTTCTCTCTCTTACCTTATCCTGTGTCTAGTTTACCAAGATAAGTAAAGTGCTGTATTCTCATTTTCTGGTATAAGTGTTAGTAATGTGTTTAGGGTATCACTAGTGTTTATATTGCTAAGTTACTCTAAGGGGTCCCAGTGGAACCACGTGGGCTCCAGTAGTACCAATAAGCTACCTATAGAGTTAGCTAGTGTCCCTTGCCTAGTAGACTTTACCCTAGCTTGTCCCAAGTGTAAACCTTGTATCCTGTCTATGTGGACCAAGGTAGTTAACGTAAGATAGTGTGGTAAAGTAATTATTGTTTTTGTTGTGAATGTATATGGGGGGGGGGGGGTTGTTAAGAAGGTTTAATGAATAAGTTAGTTTTAAAGGAGTATCCATTCTTCCTGTGTAGGAGATCAGTGAAAAGGCTGACCTTTTCTGGAAGCTACTTAGTTATTACTGTTTTATATTTTTATTGGGGCTGGGCCTATATGATCTCCATTACTTATGATACATCTTAATTCTAACTGCTGACCCTACTCCATAATAATACTAGATCCCCTATAGCAGCCAACATTTATAACAAGTGGTTGGCCTGTCCAGGATGAATGTTGTAATTGTAAAAAATTAGATTTTTGAGTGCCAAAACTAAAAATTCTTGTTTTCTGCAGAACGGTTGTGTGTTAGCCTAGGGCCCAGCTCATCTAGCAAAGGATATATCTTGCACTGACTGGACACCCAGCTGGATCCCTTCACGATTGAGGTAAGTGTGGCCTTGTGTTAGGGGCCGTGCAAATTTTTGTTTTTTCCAATTTTTATTTTTTAATTTTTTCTTTTGCTAGGAGCTAAAGTTATTAGTGATGGCATCTAAAATGCAGGAACTGGCAAAGGATCCTTCAGTGGTAGAGATTAACCCTTAAAGTGCGCATCACATCATATGACGTGTTGGAGTACTACACAAGATTTAAACGGCCCGCGGATACATGGGGTGCCCCACACCTTCATCAGGGCTCTTGTAAACAGACACCATTTTAAAAAAAAAATCGTGGGCCAAACTCCCGGGTGTTATTGGCCTCAGTATTGAGTGAGCAACCAAGCCTGACGCACGCAGCATGAGCTACGGCACTGCTGTTCAGCTTGTGACCACAGCATCGCCTAAAAATGCCAAAATATACTTGTTCATGCTATTATGTAGCGATGATATTATTACAAAAGACCCCTGACTGATATAACTGACCAGGGTTCTGATAATAGCAGGATTGTGGTGATAGCGCTCTGTAGAGAGCCAGAGAGAGAGAGAGAGCGAGAGAGCAAGAGAGAGAGAGAGAGAGAGAGAGAGAGAGAGAGAGAGAGAGAGAGAGAGAGAGAGAGAGAGAGAGAGAGAGAGAGAGAGCCAGAGAGAAAGAGAGAGCCAGAGAGAGAGAGAGAGCCAGAGCCAGAGAGAGAGAGAGAGAGCCAGAGCCAGAGAGAGAGAGAGCCAGAGCCAGAGAGAGCCAGAGAGAGAGAGCCACAGAGAGAGAGCCAGAGAGAGAGCCAGAGCCAGAGAGAGAGAGAGCCAGAGAGAGAGAGCCAGAGAGAGAGCCAGAGCCAGAGAGAGAGAGAGCCAGAGCCAGAGAGAGCCAGAGAGAGAGAGAGAGAGAGAGAGAGAGAGAGAGAGAGAGAGAGAGAGAGAGAGAGAGAGAGAGAGAGAGAGAGAGAGAGAGAGAGAGAGAGAGAGAGACAGAGAGAGAGAGCCAGAGAGAGAGAGAGAGCCAGAGAGAGAGAGAGAGCCAGAGAGAGAGAGCAAGAGAGCCAGAGAGAGAGAGCAAGAGAGCCAGAGAGAGAGAGCGAGAGAGAGAGAGAGAGAGAGAGCGAGAGAGAGAGCCAGAGAGAGAGAGAGCAAGAGAGCCAGAGAGAGAGCGAGAGAAAGAAAGAGAAAGAAAGAGAGAGAGAGAGAGAGAGAGAGAGAGAGAGAGAGAGAGAGAGAGAGAGAGAGAGAGAGAGAGAGAGAGAGAGAGAGAGAGAGAGAGAGAGAGAGAGACAGACAGACAGAGACAGAAAGACACACACACAACAAAAGAGGAGACAGAACAAAATTAAGGCAAGGAGAGAGAAGACAGAACAGAAACAACAGAGAGAGGAGAGAAATGAGAAATCATTCAAGAGAAGGGGAAGAGAAACACAAGATAAGAAAAAGATACAAGAAAAATATACAAGATAAAAATGACATAAATGAATACCACAAATATAAAAAGTAAAGGAAGAGAGAAGCTAGAAGAGACAGGAAACGAGAGGTGTTAGAAGAGAGGAGAAAAGGAGAGATTAAAAGACAAGAAAAACAGGAGAGAAACGTAAAAGAAATAAAAAAAGGGACATTTGTGAGGAGAGAAAATAAAGAGACCAGAGAAGACCATATATCAAGAGTGTGAGGATAAAGACTTATATATTTTCTTAGTAGACATCCTCTGGCTCTTGTTGCCCCTCTTGTATACGAATTGTACTTGCAAGTTTTCCCTGAAAAGATATTAACAAAATTAATATTTAATTATTTATTTATATAAATTACACACACACAAACTTTATATATATATATATATATATATATATATATATATATATATATATATATATATATATATATATATATATATATATATATATATATATATAATTTCGTAAACCTCTCCCTGTAAACATTCATGTTTCTACATGTTAAACAAGCTACGAGGATGAGGGAAGGGGATGTTCCCTCCATGCTGGATATTATATTTACCAGGAAAGAGAAAGATATATTTATCATTCAGTACCTCCCTCCTTTGGTACCTCCCTTTTCCTCCTTTCAGTACCTCCCTCCTTTTACCCAAGTGACATGGTCACTTGGGTAAAAGTGACCATGTCTTTTTGGGAATAAAGTATGCAATGCATTATAATCTGGAAGAAAATGAGCTTGAAGCAGTTGAAAAACCTGACTTGTGGAGAGGTCATTATGGGGAACTCGGATATTTCCTTAAGGAATTTGAGAAACACTTGCTGTTAGGACATGAAGTAAATGAGATGTATGTCAAGTTTTGTGAAATATATGATAATGGCACAACAAAATTTATACTAAAGCAGAGATGCAGAACTAGGAAAAGGGGAAAAATTGCCCAAACATACAAGCAATACAAAGATACGAGAAACAACAATAGCAGTAAGGAGAGGGGCAGAAAGACTATGACTTTCGGTCATATTCAACAACACAAATATACATACACACACACACATTATTGGAAAAAATTGGAATTGGAATATTGGAAAAAATAATTAAAACTAAATGGGTAGAACACCTGGAGAGAAATGATATAATTTCAGACAGACAGTGTGGTTTTCGATTTGGAAGATCCTGTGTATCGAATTTACTCAGTTTCTATGATCGAGCAACAGATATATTACAGGAAAGAGATGGTTGGGTTGACTGCATCTATCTGGACCTAAAAAAGGCATTCGACAGAGTTCCACATAGAGAGGTTGTTCTGGAAACTGGAAAATATTGGAGGGGTGACAGGTAAGCTTCTAACATGGATGAAAAATTTTCTGACTGATAGAAAAATGAGGGCAGTAATCAGAGGCAATGTATCAGACTGGAGAAATGTCACAAGTGGAGTACCACAGGGTTCAGTTCTTGCACCAGTGATGTTTATTGTCTACATAAATGATCTACCAGTTGGTATACAGAATTACATGAACATGTTTGCTGATGATGCTAAGATAATAGGAAGGATAAGAAATTTAGATGATTGTCATGCCCTTCAAGAAAACCTGGATAAAATAAGTATATGGAGCACCACTTGGCAAATGGAATTTAATGTTAATAAATGCCATGTTATGGAATGTGGAACAGGAGAACATAGACCCCACACAACCTATACATTATGTGAGAAATCTTTAAAAAATTCTGATAAAGAAAGAGATCTAGGGGTGGTTCTAGATAGAAAACTATCACCTGAGGACCACATAAAGAATATTGTGCGAGGAGCCTATGCTACGCTTTCTAACTTTAGAATTGCGTTTAAATACATGGATGGTGATATACTAAAGAAATTGTTCATGACTTTTGTTACGCCAAAGCTAGAATATGCAGCTGTTGTGTGGTGCCCAACAACAGAAGTTGGCCCATATCTTAAGAAGCACATCAACAAACTGGAAAAGGTGCAAAACATGCTACTAAGTGGCTCCCAGAACTGAAGTGCAAGAGCTACGAGGAGAGGTTAGAGGCATTAAATATGCCAAAACTAAAAGACAGAAGAAAGAGGTGATATGATCACTACATACAAAATAGTAACATGAATTGATAAAATCGACAGGGAAGATTTCCTGAGACCTGGAACTTCAAGAACAGGAGGTCATAGATTGAAACTAGCTTAACACAGATGCTAAAGAAATATAAGAAAATTCACTTTCGCAAATAGAGTGGTAGACGGTTGGAACAAGTTAGGTGAGAAGGTGGTGGAGGCCAAGACTGTCAGTAGTTTCAAAGCGTTATATGACAAAGAGTGCTGGGAAGACGGTCTCATCCTGTAACTACACTTAGGTAATTACACACACACTATATATATATATATATATATATATATATATATATATATATATATATATATATATATATATATATATATATATATATACATATATATATATATATATATATATATATATATATATATATATATATATATATATATATATATATATATTTATATATGTCGTACCTAGTAGCCAGAACGCACTTTTCAGCCTACTATGCAAGGCCCGATTTGCCTAATAAGCCAAGTTTTCATGAATTAATATATTTTCTCTATTTTTTTTCTTATGAAATGATAAAGCTGTCCATTTCATTATGTATGAGGTCAATTTTTTTTTTATTGGAGTTAAAATTAATATAGATATATGACCGAACCTAACCAACCCTACCTAACCTATCTTTATAGGTTAGGTTAGGTAGCTGAAAATGTTAGGTTAGGTAGTCGAAAAAACATTAATTCATGAAAACTTGGCTTATTAGGCAAATCGGGCCTTGCATAGTAGGCTGAGATGTGCGTTCTGGCTACTAGGTACGACACATTATATATATATTTATATATATATTTATTTATTTATATATATATATATATATATATATATATATATATATATATATATATATATATATATATATATATATATATATATATATATATATCGGACAATTAGTAAAAAAAAAAAAAAAAATTATTTTACCTTGTACCTAGATCCACCAGGCCTGTTTGGTGCATGTTTCAGTACTTCAGAAATCTGGAAGGTCACATCCTCCTCCTCAACTTGTGGTTGTGTGTTGATAGATGATTCTGTAAAATTAAGTTATTTATATAATAATTCAGTATAACAATAATATTCTGTAAAATTAAAAGTAATTTATACATCAATCAGATAAAACTCTCCAGAGATGGTGATACACAACATATAAAGGACAAGTTTCAGAACAAAATATGCATTTAGGAATAAGGTTTTGTACATGTAGGTAGCACATGAGAAAATAAGTGGAAGGTGATCAAGTTTATATTAACATGTTAATGGCTTTGTTAAGGCTTTGCAAGAATGAAAAAAATATTAATAATATAATATCACCTACCAATTAATTGTACATAATTTATAAGTCAATTATTTGCATTATTATTATTCAATACTAATGATATAAAAATGCATTTTGTAATCTACTATTTATGCAAGTATTAAGCACAGGATCATGAAATAAACTGCAAAATACTGTAATGTATAAACCAATTAAGTTTACATTTTCCTATAGCTAAGTCAGTCAGTTCTATTAGCAGCAGAGAACAATTATGCCCAACCTCTATTAAATGAAACAATCTTAAGAGCAAGTGATAGAAATATAATCATTTATGCTTGGGAAAATATTATGGAATGGTTCCAAATATGAAAAATATTAAGTTTTTTGGTTGAAATTTTTTAACTTAAAATTTAAATTTTTAAGTGAATTTTAAACTTTAAAAAAATTATTTAATTTTTTGGTTACTTACTTAAAATAACATTATATAGTTCTTGTTTTTGTAGAAATGCCAATTTCTTCTTTTGCCCTTCCAGACTGTATAGTGACCACAGGCCGTTTGTTCATATCTTCATTATTCTTCGAACCGTGGTTGCACAATCAGACCCACGTACACTGGTTAAAAGCATCACCTAAAAGCAATAACAAGAATGTAGTACACTGACGAATTTTGAATATATATATATATATATATATATATATATATATATATATATATATATATATATATATATATATATATATATATATATATATATATATATATATATATATATGCTATGTTGTATGCTACAACTTGGCTGATAATAAAGCCATTCACAACTGCAGGCCTAATAAAAAAAGGAGGTGGCATAGCAATATCTTACAAAGATACCTTCATCTGCAAGTGTCATTAGTAATAGAGACGACTATTGTGAATATACCTTTGCCAAGTTCTCCAGTAAATCCCTTAAATCCTCCTTGACTATAAGTGCCATCTATAGATTTCCCAATACCAACATAGCTTCATTCTCAGATAACGTAAGGAATCTTATCATAAATAACAATCTCAACAAAAATCAAACCAACTTAGTGGTTTGTAATGGTGAACAAAACATGCAGATACTTATATATAACCTGTGAATAGAGTGTAATAACAGCAAAACTATTTGTTTATTGTTTTATGACCATAATAATTGAATCACTAATATGATTCACTAATATATAATCCTAATAATAATCACTAATATATAATCCATTGAGCATGCTGCATCTCTTTCAGTCTCTGCAATTTGAACAAGAGGGTTTTTAATTGATCGAACCATATTCTTAAAGTAAAGTAAATGAGATGTATTCCATATTTTGCAAAATATACGATGAAGGCACACAAACATTCATACCAAAACTGAAGGGCAGGATTTATGAGGAGACATTAGAGGCATTAAATATTCCAAAACTAGAAGACAGAAGGAAAAGAGGAGATATGATCACTACGTACAAAACAGGAATTGATAAACTTGATAGGGAAGATTTCCCGAGACCTGGAATTTCAAGAACAGGAGGTTATAGATTTAAACGAACTAAACAAAGATGCCGAAGAAATGTAAGATAATTCACTTTTGCAAACAGAATGGTAAACGGTTGGAACAAGTTAGGTGAGAAGGTGGTGGAGGCCAAAACCGTCAAAAGTTTCAAAGCATTATATGACAAAGAGTGCTGGGAAAATGGGACACCACGAGTGTAGCTCTCATCCTGTAACTACACTTAGGATTTCCTTAAGTACTTTCGTATTTCAATAATATATCTTCAGAAGGAATCATTCCTCCTGAAATAATTTACATTTACTTGATTCCTTCTGATCATGTATTATTTAAATATGAAAGTACTTAAGGAATTTCCTGTTTCAATTCTTCTTCCGTGGTCTGACACTCACATTTTTCACCACATGTTAATTTCCGTGACTTACACACACACACAAATTTATACACACACATATAATATATTATATATATATTTATATATTTATATATTTATATACTGTATATATTTATATACATATATATGTCGTACCTAGTAGCCAGAATGCACTTCTCAGCCTACTATGCAAGGCCCGATTTGCCTAATAAGCCAAGTTTTCATGAATTATTTGTTTTTCGACTACCTAACCTACCTAACCTAACCTAACCTAACTTTTTCGGCTACCTAACGTAACCTAACCTATAAAGATAGGTTAGGTTAGGTTAGGTAGGGTTGGTTAGGTTTGGTCATATATCTACATTAATTTTAACTCCAATAAAAAAAAATTACCTCATACATAATGAAATGGGTAGCTTTATCATTTCATAAGAAAAAAATTAGAGAAAAAATATTAATTCAGGAAAACTTGGCTTATTAGGCAAATCGGGCCTTGCATAGTAGGCTGAGAAGTGCGTTCTGGCTACTAGGTACGACATATATATATATATATATATATATATATATATATATATATATATATATATGTCGTACCTAATAGCCAGAACGCACTTCTCAGCCTACTATTCAAGGCCCGGTTTGCCTAATAAGCCAAGTTTTCATGAATTAATGTTTTTTCGTCTACCTAACCTACCTAACCTAACCTAACCTAGCTTTTTTTGGCTACCTAACCTAACCTTACCGATAAATATAGGTTAGGTTAGGTTAGGTAGGGTTGGTTAGGTTCGGTCATATATCTACGTTAATTTTAACTCCAATAAAAAAAAATTGACCTCATACATAGAGAAAAGGGTTGCTTTATCATTTCATAAGAAAAAAAATATAGTAAATATATTAATTCAGGAAAACTTGGCTTATTAGGCAAATCGGGCCTTGAATAGTAGGCTGAGAAGTGAGTTCTGGCTACTAGGTACGACATATATATATATATATATATATATATATATATATATATATATATATATATATATATATATATATATATATATATATATATGTCGTACCTAGTAGCCAGAACGCACTTCTCAGCCTACTATGCAAGGCCCAATTTGTCTAATAGGCCAAGTTTTCATGAATTAGTGGTTTTTGGCCTACCTAACCTACCTAACCTAACCTAACCTAACTTTTTCGGCTACCTAACCAAACCTAACCTATAAAGATAGGTTAGGTTGGGTTAGGTAGGGTTGGTTAGGTTCGGTCATATATCTACGTTAATTTTAACTCAAATAAAAATAAATTTACATCATACATAATGAAATGGGTAGCTTTATCATTTCATAAGAAAAAAAATTGAGAAAATATATTAATTCAGGAAAACTTGGCTTATTAGGCAAATCGGGCCTTGCATAGTAGGCCGAGAAGTGCATTCTGGCTACTAGGTACGACATATATATATATATATATATATATATATATAAATATATATATATATATATATATATATATATATATATATATATATATATATATATATATATATATATATATATATATATATATATATATATATATATAGAAGGGGTACCACCTCTGGTGCAAGTGTAGGGACCCATAGCCTCGGAGAAGAAAATAAAGAGTACTCAGAGAAGGCCTTGTGGATCCTCACTGAACAATTTGATAACACAATATATTTGAATGAGGTGATTTGGTAAAATGCTATGCCCAAGATTACCATCCGAGTGCCGGCGGTGGGGTGGCTCAAATAGCTTCGGCTATCACCTCATTTTGTCCGGTCGTGATGGTCAAGTGGATTAAGGCGTCTTGTACATACCAGTTGCGTTGCTCCTGGGAGTATGGGTTCGAGTCACTTCTGGGGTGTGAGTTTTCAGTTGCATATTGTCCTGGGGACCATTCAGGCTTGTTCGCATTTGTGTTCCTCACGTGTGCCCCAAAGAATGAGGTGATTTGGTCAAATGCTATGCCCAAGATTACCATCCGAGTGCCGGCGGTGGGGTGGCTCAAATAGCTTCGGCTATCACCTCATTTTGTCCAGTCGTGATGGTCAAGTGGATTAAGGCGTCTTGTACATACCAGTTGCGTTGCTCCTGGGAGTATGGGTTCGAGTCACTTCTGGGGTGTGAGTTTTCAGTTATATATATATATATATATATATATATATATATATATATATATATATATATATATATATATATATATATATATATATATATATATATATATATTTTATATATATATATTTTATATATATATATTTTTTAAATATATATATATTTTTTATATAGAAGGGAGTACCACCTCTAGCTGGAAGAAGGGGGACCCATAGCCTCGGAGGAAACCACGCATAACGCATTAGAGGGAATGTTTAGATCCCCTCCAATACAGTTTCTGTGTGCTTTTCTCCTACCACCCCCTTCCTTTTTTATTTTTTGTGCTTTATTATGCATTTGATGGTTATAAGATATACATGGGTTGATACAAAAATAATAATGCAAAAAGGTGCTTAAAGGTTATGGATCTCTTGAAAAACACAACACTGGGAAACATTGATGAATGTCACAGACGGGTTCGATCATTGTTGCAAGTCAAACACTTCTTCGAATTCCTCTGAAGTTGGACTAGTGCCCAAGACGCAACAGGCATTTCCCCTCTGAATCGCAACACTGAGGCGCTGGAACAAGAAACTTTTTGCTCTCTGGTCTTTTGTAGCGCTGATCAATTTGTCCCCCAATTCCTTCAGGAACTTCAATGCACATTTTCCCCACGAACCGAGGGTCTCCGAGCCGATCGGAGCAAAGCTGTAGCAGTGTGCTAGACCTCTATATTTAATAATTTTCTGCGATTATATATATATAATCGCACCATATATATATATATATATATATATATATATATATATATATATATATATATATATATATATATATATATATATATATATATATATATATATATATATATATATATATATATATATATATATACTGATAATTAGCTAAAAATATATTCAAGTAAATGTAAATTATTTTACCTTGCACCTAGATCCACCAAGCTTGTATGGTGTGCATTTCAGTACTTCGGAAATCTGGAACGATCTGGAATCTCTTATCTGCAATGAAACAATACATATTATTGCACTTGCCACAATACCACACAAGAATCAGTACGCCTTACCACACAGTCAGTACGACTGTTTTCAGCGAGCCACTGAGTAGTGTAAAGTGTGACTACGGCGACGCGCACCAGCTGCCCCAGGTGGCACTCTTGAGTGCCATCTGAGCAGGTGAGGCGCGACGTCGTAGTCGCAGCGCGTCGTCGTCGTCACACATGGTTTTTGGGGAATTTCCCGGATGTTATGACGCGTGGCATCCGGTCAGGCGTCACTTGAGAGAGTGACATGTTGGGGTTGGAAGCTAAGTGGTTGGTATGCAGTCATGTAGGGAGGAAGAGGAGGGGGAAGAGGAGGAGTGTAGGTTATGTTGTGAAGGGAGGGGGGAGTCCCAGTACCTGAGAGGATATCAATGACGTCCATTAGTTCTCCCCCTACATGGAACGATCTGGAGCCGGTCGGCCGAGCGGACAGCACGCGGGACTTGTGATCCTGTGGTCCTGGGTTCGATCCCAGGCGCCGGCGAGAAATAATGGGCAGAGTTTCTTTCACCCTATGCCCCTGTTACCTAGCAGTAAAATAGGTACCTGGGTGTTAGTCAGCTGTCACGGGCTGCTTCCTGGGGGTGGAGGCCTGGTCGAGGACCGGGCCGCGGGGACACTAAAGCCCCGAAATCATCTCAAGATAACCTCAAGATATGGGCAGGAAGTGATGAGGGGAGCGTGAGAGACCAGCGTCTTAAGATTTGGAGGGGGAGAAGGAGGGGAAAGGGAGGTAACAGCTGGCAGTGGGTTTGTGTGTGTGTGAAAGTAGTCATTATTTTTTCTTAAAGAATGACAGTTTTATGTAGCCTCTCTGCTTCCAGAGCGCTAAGGATATGTGGGCTATACCTACCACGTAGCTATGAGGAGTGTCACCACATGTCCACATGGGTTACCTCTTCAAAGGCTGAGGTCTAACTGTTGCGAATGTCATCATCAACCTCTAACATAGTCAGTCAGTCATGCCCCCCCCCTCACCCCCCCCCCTCCATCCACATAGCAGGACATACCCACATACCATCACCACCACCACACTGCTGGGAGTGACAGCAATATGGCATACCATACTCTCTCATGACACAGCTCTCACCGGCACATAGCATTGAGTGTGACAATGTTCTTTCTCAAAGGTGAGCCATGAGCGCAACATACAAATTCCAAAATGCAGTCCTGGGAGTTTGACACACATTGATTAACAAGCTATCTGATTATGTATACAGCTTCTCTCTCTCTACATTATATGCGGGTTACATAGTGTGTCAAGAACTCTCTCTCTCTATGTCTCTCTCTCTCTCTCTCTCTCTCTCTCTCTCTCTCTCTCTCTCTCTCTCTCTCTCTCTCTCTCTCTCTCTCTCTCTCTCTCTCTCTCTCTCTCTCTCTCTCTCTCTCTCTCTCTGTCTTTCTGTCTCTCTGTCTCTCTCTATGTCTCTCTGTCTCTCTCTCTCTCTCTCTCTCTCTCTCTCTCTCTCTCTCTCTCTCTCTCTCTCTCTCTCTCTCTCTCTCTCTCTCTCTCTCTCTCTCTCTATGTCTCTCTGTCTCTCTCTCTCTGTCTCTCTCTCTGTCTCTCTCTCTCTCTATGTCTCTCTCTCTGTCTCTCTCTCTGTCTCTCTGTCTCTCTCTCTCTCTGTCTCTCTGTCTCTCTCTCTCTCTCTCTCTCTCTCTCTCTCTCTCTCTCTCTCTCTCTCTCTCTCTCTCTCTCTCTCTCTCTCTCTCTCTCTCTCTCTCTCTCTCTCTCTCTCTCTCTCTCACTCGCTCTCTCTCACCCTCTCTAAAGTCCACCACACGGCACTTCACTTAGTAAACTCAGTCAAAGTCAGTAGGTTAGCGTTTACTAAAAGAGAGAAACATTTCACATCGTCACGGAGACGCGATCTCTACCTACAAATTGTTCTTGTTAACTGTGATCACAACATCTGCTGGCCAAATAAATATCATTGAAATGTATGCATGTTTACTCAATCTCCATCACCTCTTCGTCCTACATCCATAGCAAGACTCCTGAATGAATGAACCGGCAGCCCCTCTCGCTGCTGTCTCACCTTCGTGATGGTTTGAGGTGTATTGAGATGGAGGATGTAATGGCTCGGCCTTACCCTCTCCCCGTCCACCCCCACTTACCCTTACCCCTACCACCCCCCTCCATGGCCAAACCATCACTGCCCCCATTCCCAGACCGGATGTTCTGTTCTAAGCTTTAGTATCACCATTCTTTGCTCAAATAGTATTTTTTTAAGAATATCCAGTCATAAGCTGGTCTTCAATCTTATTATTATAACAAATCATAATTTGCTGTTCTCTCTCTCTGTCTCTCTGTCTCTCAGTCTCTCTCTCTCTCTCTCTCTCTCTCTCTCTCTCTCTCTCTCTCTCTCTCTCTCTCTCTCTCTCTCTCTCTATCTCTCTGTCTCTCTGTCTCTCTGTCTCTCTGTCTCTCAGTCTCTCTCTCTCTCTCTCTCTCTCTCTCTCTCTCTCTCTCTCTCTCTCTCTCTCTCTCTCTCTCTCTCTCTCTCTCTCTCTCTCTCTCTCTCTCTCTCTCTCTCTCTGTCTCTCTGTCTCTCTGTCTCTCTGTCTCTCTGTCTCTCTGTCTCTCAGTCTCTCTCTCTCTCTCTCTCTCTCTCTCTCTCTCTCTCTCTCTCTCTCTCTCCAGATCATTTAGTAGTTGGGGAAAGTAACATCATTTCCTTTCTCCTGCTGCCGCTGTTCACGTATCTTTCTCCATCAAGGCTGTCTCTCTTAAGACCTACGTCATCCAATGTAAACACCAATCGATGAGAATAAGACCGGTGAGTCGATAGTGAAATAGGTCTGGGTTAAGTCTGTTTTTCAGTTCTTGTAACACAGTCAATGTAGCGTAATGGGAAACCAGTCTTTCTACTGCCTACATAAATAGCGTTTGAAAATGTATGCAAGTCTAGACAAACTCCTATAGCCCTTACATTCTAACACAAATAAAATATTAGCACACGATTGCATCGCATTATATCATCATTAAGTAACGTAGAGATCAACTTTCTGGCTGTTGTCCGAATATCATTATTGAAATGTGAACTCATTTAGCCAAACACAATATCTCCATTACATCTCTTAGCATATGAATATTACGGTATACCAGTTTTAACCCTCTATAACACAATGTAACGTAACGTAACGTAACGCAAATCAACTTTCTACAGACCAAATATCGTTTTTAAATGAAAGTATGACTTAGTCCATCTTCGTTACATCTCTCACCATATAGACATATGGTGTTAGCATAATATGTGAAAAAAATAGTTGATTTCAATTCTTAGCTTGTTCTTCACATGTTCAGTGTTCATTCTTGTATTCCCTATGTTCCTTATCATGTCTTCATATTCTCTATAAGTTCATATTCCCTGCATGTCCACTCTATTCATCAACTTTTTCTTACATGTTTTCTGTGTTCATTCCATGTTCTACAAATGTTCACAGCATGCTCAGTTCAATTCTTTTCACCTGTTTTTCTCATTTTTTTCTGTTTTCTACCATTTTCCCCGTATGTTCACTATGTTCTTTGTCAGGTTTTCATGTACATCATATGTTCTCTGTATAACTTTTATACTCAATATTCATGTTCTCAATGTTCTTAGCTTGTTCTTCACATGTTCAGTGTTCATTCTTGTATTCCCTATGTTCCTTATCATGTTTTCATATTCTCTATAAGTTCATACTCCCTGCATGCTCACTCTATTCATCAACTTTTTCTTACACGTTTTCTGCGTTCACCGTATGTTCACTGTGTTCATTCCCCTACTTAACCTCAATTTTTTTTTATGTTCTTTGTTTCTTTATACCAATTTGTTTCTTCCATTCACTAACTAGTTCTTTGTCAAATAATATTATACGGCAATACAGACCCCTCAACAATTTTAGTCACTCAGTTTTTATTTACAAAACTATGTCAAAGTAATTCTCGTCGTCGTCAGCTTAATAATTAAATAGTTACAATTTCTTGTAACTTCTTAACTAAAAATCTTTCGCCAATCAACTAAAACATAGTCACTTTCCTCATTTCTCAACTAAACTTATTATCCAATCAACCAAAAATAGTCAAAGGAATCTTTCCAACCCTGTTCATAACTAAACTTATTCCCTAGTCATCAGAAAAATATCTGTGTTCTTCATGTTTCATTGTCATTTCATAACTAAAATTATCCATCAATCAACAGAAAAAGTCATATTCATCATCATTGTTCCTAACTAAAATTATGTTTTGTCAAGTAAGAAAAATAACCAAAGATATCTTTCATCGCTGTTCTTAACGGACATTATACTTTGGGGAGCACAAAATAGTCTCCCTCGTCATGTTTGTCTTTTTCCTTAACTACAAGTATTCATCAGTCAAATAAAAATAGTTACTTCATCATGTTTCCCTGTCATTTCTTAACTGAAATATCACTTCTCTCATCTGAAATAGTCATGTATAACCTCTTTCCAACACTGTTCTTAACTAAAGTAGCCTTTCACTTTGCTAAAATAGTCATATTCATCATTGTTCCTAACTAAAATTATATGTCGTTAAGTAAGAAATATAGTCAAAGACACTCTTCGAGACATCAAGGACTTACTCAAAGACATCAAAGTTACTCTTCATTACATCAAAGTCTCATTCAAATACTACTCTTGTTCTCAGAAGTCATTCTCAAAGTCATCACCGATTTTCTCAGAGTCACCAAAGTTATTCTCTGAGTTAACAAAATACTACTCATGTTCTCAAAAGACATTCTCAAAGTCAACAAAGTTATTCAAAGAGTTAACAAAGTTATTCTCGGAGTCACCTTCGTTCTTCAGAGAAACTTTCCAAAACATCTTTGTTCATCAAAGTTATTCTCGGAGTCATCAAAGGTAATCTCTAACTCACTTTGGTCATTAAAGTTAATTTCTATGTTATAAAAGTTTGTCTTAGAGACATCTAAGTTAATCTTAGAGTTATCAAATGTAATCTCTAACTCACTTTTGTTCATCAAAGTTGATCTCAGAGTTAACAAAGGTAATCTCTAACTCACTCTCGTTCATCAAAGTTGTTTCAAAGACATCAAAGTTAATCTCAGAGTTATCCAAAGATATTCTCATGTCCACAAAGTTATTCCAAGAGACGTCAAAGTCAATCTCAGACATCTTCGTTCATAAAAGTTATTCTCAGAGACAACTAAAGTTATTCTCTAAGAGCTATCAAAAGTTATTCTCAGTCAAGATATGTTATTCTCTAAGTAACCTTCCGTTCATCAAAGACATTCTCTAAGCTCTCAAAGTTATTCTCTTAAGACAACAAAGTCATTCTCAGAGTCATCAAAAGTTATTCTCAGACTCACCTTCGTTATTCAAAGAAGCCTTCTGAGACATCCTCGTTCAACAAAACCAACCTCAGAGCCATCAAAAAGTTAAATACAGTCATCAAAGTTATTCTCTAAGTAACTTTTCGTTCATCAGAGAAGCTTTCTAAGTCATCTTTGTTCATCAAAGTTGTTCTCTAAGACATCAATGTTGTTCTCTAAGACATCAATGTTGTTCTCTAAATCATAAAAGTTAATCTCTAAGACATCAATGTTGTTCTCTAAATCATAAAAGTTAATCTCTAAGGCACCTTCGTCTACTAGAGAAACTTTCCAATCCATCTTCGTTGATCAAAGTTATTCTCAGAATCCTCAAAGATATCTCTAATTCACCTTCGTTCACCAAAAAGTTGTTCTCTAAGACACATTCGTTCATCAAAGAAACTCTCCGTCCATCATGTTATTCTTCAAGACATCTTCAGTCATAAAATTTCTCTCCAAAATGTAACTAGTTCAGCTTTTCATACCATACCGGCGCTTCTGTTAAAATATATTTTCTTAGTCACTTTACCCTAAAACTGTTCTCAGAACTACACTGCCCAAATCCTACGTAACCTATCCTCTCTACCCAATGTTGCTTAGTTAGCGTAACGTTCCTAAACCTGACTTTACCTATCCTAACTTAACTTACCTTACCTTTACCTATCGTACCTAACTTAACCTGCATAACCTAACTTTACCTATCCTAACAGGACTTACCTTACATTACCTATCTTACTTAACCTGCACAACCTAACTTACATAACTTATCTTACCTATCCTAAAGTAACCTAACTTGCTTTACCTAACTTAATCTACATTCCCAAACTGCTGTATCGTAACTTATCTAGTCCAAACCAGCCATGATCTAACTTACATAATTATTCCTGCTAGTCTTTTGTGTTTCGTCAATCATTGTCTCATATTCATTTACTCATTTCAAGGGTTAATTTCTCAAATGGGCATTTTTGCATTTCAAGTGTTATTTGTTTAAGATTGGGAGTTTAACCATTTCAAAGGATTTTTGTTATATATGGGAATTTACTCGTTTCAGATGTTTATTCAGGTAAGGTATATACATACAAGTGATGTTACATTAATGGATTGATATATAGATAGAGCTAGTACATACAATGCCTAAAGCCACTATTACGCAATGCGTTTCGGGCAATCAAGGGTAAATTTCTCAAATGGCCATTTTTGCAGATCAAGGGTTATTTGTTAAAGTTCATCAAGTTGCTCATAAGTTGTATTTATTATGTTTGTTATTATTTATTTATTCGTATTCCCCAACCCCTTAACCTAACCTTCCAGATGTAGTTTATTGTGTTTTTGACGGATTTGTTGAATATATTATCCTTTTCCTAACCTTTCAGATGTAGTTTATTGTGTTTTTTGACGTATTTGTTGAATATATTATCCTTTTCCTAACCTTTCAGATGTAGTTTTGTTTCTCCTTTGTATATTTTTACCCAAACCCACCACCCCACTTAACCTTCTTTCCTTCTTTTACTTTGTTTTCACATATAAGTTCATTCTTTATCTTAGTAATAATAAAAATTACAATAGTAAAGAATCAGATCTACTAAGAAAAACAAGAGAGCAAGTGAGTGAGAGCATGAAACGAGGAGAAAAGAGTAAGAGAGAGGGGGGAGGAAGAGCATGGGACCTATCTCTCTCCCTTATTCTCTCTCTTCCACCCCCTCTCTCTCACTCATTTGCTCAAATGCTCTCTTCTTTCTCAAATTCAAGTCTTGTGCTCCCATGCTCTTCCTCCCCCCTCTCTCTTACTCTTTTCTTTATTTATAGACAGAGCTAGTACATACAATACCTAAAGCCACTAATACTCATAGCATTTCGGGCAAGGTGTGGGGGAAAATAACACAGACTAAAACATAATAGTAATCGGCATTAGGTATAAATTGTGTTGAAAGAAGGAATAAAAAATACAAAAAGGGGGGTTAACATAGCATAAATCAGCAATTGCACATGTTGGTAAACAGCGTTGTTTAAAAAATATCAAGACATGGGTTGACATTTAGGAGGTAAGTTAGGTTACATGGAGTTAATTAGGCAGTACTTGGTTTAACTCAAACTGGTTGAGAGAGGTACAGCCTTTGACATGATTCGGGAGGTCATTCCACATTCTGGATCCCTTGATTTGTAGAGCACTTCTAGTTTGGTTACACACAGCCAAATTGAGTAACAGGAAGAGGTCTTAGACACAAATTTGTTCCATGCTAAATGTAGAGGAATCAGCTGAGTATTCCTCAAATAAAATAAGTTGCCTAAGCTTATAAGGTAAATAAAATAAGCATTTCTCAAATAAGTAGCTGCCTCACCTCACTGCCTTACTGTTACATAGCCTTCCCGGCATGGTGCCTTCTTTTGATAATTACTTGTTCCACACCCAAATTGTATAACAGGAAGAAGTCTTGGACCCCTACTTCCCTCTCTCTTTTTTTAAAATCTATATAGTCATAATTATAGCTTTAAGTATTCAATGAATAAAGTTTTTGACATTTTTACCCTTCTTCTTACCAAACATCATTTGTGCAGCATATTTTTATTTTATGTCTCACCCAGATTTAATTTCAAAATAAAACCAAACTAAATACATTAGAAATGGGTATGTATAGCTAAGGTACACCCTTACTACTAGGTGAACAGGGGCATTTGGTGATAGTAAATGATCCCATCAGGCAGGGCTCATCACCTTCTCTCATTTTTCATGTTCACCAGTGTTTATTTACTTAATAACTACTAGTATAAAATCTTGCTATTATAAAACTAATTCTACTATCATCAAACACATATTTACTTCAAGTTTCAAGCAGAGAATGCATATATAACTAACACGAAGGACTCCTCTTCACTAAGATCACCAGCTATAATATTTTGGTCATGTTCCAATATCATAACTCGATCCCAGTGTTATGTAGTAGAGAAAAAATGACTTATATCCAGTTTATGTAAAGCTACGAGTGGTCGAAACCACACTTAAATCCCGGAATGAACTTACGAAGGTTTTTCCACTTAGTGTAGCTACTTGAATACGGACGTAGCCGCCACGAAGGCGCTAAGACGGAAAACGTTCTTAGCTAAGAGGAAAAACCTTCGTAAGTACCTTCCTGAATCCGGCCCCAGAGTCGTTGAAGCAAGTAACAGCTCCTATAAATTCTCTTGGACGAAGTGTGACGAAGATCAGAGTAGTGGTCTTTATCATGAACACGCTGTCAGCAAATACAAGGGAGGTGTCTTTCCGAAACCCGTTTATCTTTCATTTGTGGCCTTGAATATTAGGTAGATATTGGGTGACCTGGTTAGATCACAAATGATCGACTCAAACAAGGTAATTAAACCTTGGTCTTTATGGTTAAATGTATAGTGTTTTCTCTGATATAGCTGTCATATATTAGGATTCTGGCTTCATAGCTAGCGCCCCTTTGACAGGTCAAGACGAGGAAACATGCTTTGTGTATCAGTTAACAGGGTGATGGAAGCTACCTCACACGAGGAAAATTTGGTGTCTACATCCTAGTTATACCTGGTGGACTAAGGCCTGCTGTACAAATAAGATAAGGAACCTCTTCAATGTATGTAGTCTAATACATACCCCCTAAATGTCAACCTGTTTTGCTTTTTATTAACAATATTCATTATTGACCAACTAGTTTAACTGCTGATATCTGCCATATATAAACTTGAAGAAAATTGTAGTCTTCTGTTTATTTAGTTAAAATTACTTCTGCTGTTCTGTTTCAATTTCTGCTGTCCTTCCATCATATAATTTTTGTCATTCTTGATTTTCATTTTTCAATTCATGCTTTAATCTCAATTAGTTTTAAGGTTTTAGTCTAAATGTTTTTTCTTCATCTTGCCCGAAACGCTATGCGTATTAGTGGCTTTAGGCATAGTATGTACCACCTGTACATACATACTGTACATACTACTTGTAAAGCCTCGACAACCTTCATTGTCCCCTTCTTACCAAGCAAGTAACTGACAAAAGATTAAACAATCCATGGCTCACAAGTAAGTAAGTAATTATCAAAAGAAGGCACCAAACCGGGAAGGCTATGTAGCACCATCAAATACGCAAAATAATCAGAGGGCGCTAAATATCACCAAGGATGCCAATACGAGAACAAAAATGCATAAGGTGAACGATATCAAAAGTATCCGAGTCACCAAGAATTTTATCGAGGGACAGGTGACCGCGAGAGGCGGTCGGAAAGCAAGACACACGCTCGTCCTGGAAGTCAGGACATTCAAGAAGGACATGCACGACCGTAAGAGGGACAATGCAACTAGGACAATAAGGAGCAGGGCGGCGCTCCATCAAGTGACCATGGGTTAAGCGAGTATGGCCAATACGCAACCTCGCCAGAGCTGTTTCCCACCGCTGGTTACGGTGGAACAAGGACGGCCACGAGGAAACACAACATTTAAGAGTACGTAGCTTGTTACCAGTAACAGACAACCAAGAAGCCTGCCAACGGGTAAGGACTGAGGAATGGATAACCGGGTAAAAGTCGGAATACGGAATGCCTTTACGAGAGATGGGACAAGAGCGGACAGCTTCCTTGGCAGCAGCATCCGCACGCTCATTTAAAGACACACCAATATGGCTGGGAACCCAACAAAACTCAACCGACTTAAATTTACTGTGAACGAGAAACAGCCAATGCTGGATCTCGACAACTACTGGATGAACCGGATTAAAGGACCCGAGAGCCATGAGGGCACTACAAGAGTCAACAACAACTACAAAGGAAGACTGACAACGAGAAAGCAGGAGACGAAGAGCATAGAGAATAGCATAAAGTTCCGCTGTAAAGATGCTAGTCTCCGGAGGCAAGTGACACATATAAGTGCGATCAGGAAAAACAACAGAGTAGCCAACACCGTCCGCTGACTTAGACCCATCGATGAAGACAGAAACGGAGCGCGAGTGAGAAGAAAAGTGCTCGAGGAAAAAGCGTTTTAGAACCGTAGGAGGGGTAAAAGCTTTAGTGATACGGGTCAAAGATGTACAAAACCGCGGAAGAGGGACCCTCCATGGGGGCAAAGAAGGAACAACACGAGGAGAAACATCAGAAATACGAACAGAAAGAGAATCCTGTAGGCGAGATAACCGGACAGAAAGAGGGAGGTGGTGAAGAGGAACATTAACCACAGGAGGGGTAAAAGTTAAAGCACGACAGAGGCGAGAGGAAGGATGTTGAAAGGACCACGCAAGATAGCGAAGACAGTAGCGATCACGGCGGTCCTGGAGAGACAGGAAGCCAGTGTCAACATACAAGCTAAGGATGGGAGTCGAACGAAAGGCACCAGAACTGAGGCGCAACCCAGCATGGTGCAAAGCATCAAGACGGCGAAGAGTAGAAGGAGAAGCAGACGAGTAAGCAGGGAAACCATAATCGAGCTTAGACAGGACGAGAGAGGAATGTAAAGCAAGGAGAGTGCGCCTATCTGCCCCCCAAGAAGTATGGGACAAGACCCGAAGGAGGGTAAGGGCCTTAGAGCACTCAACACGGAGGTAAGAGATATGGGGAGACCAAGACAAACGAGTGTCAAGGAATAACCCCAAAAGCTTCGCGGAATCTTTGTATTCAAGGGGATGACCATAAAGTGACAAAGAGGGACGAAGAACAACCCGTTTCCGCGTAAAAGTCATGGCACAAGTCTTAGAAGTAGAGAACTTGAAGCCATGATCTGTGGCCCAAGACGACACGGCATCAATTGCAAGTTGAAGCCGGCGTTGAAGGAGAGGCGAATCATCACCCTGACAACAAAGGGTAAGATCATCGACATAGAGAGCGGAGAAGACACCAGAAGGAAGAGAGGAAAGAAGACCATTGAGGGCAACCAGAAAAAGAGTAGTGCTCAGAACACTACCCTGGGGCACACCTTCGTATTGCTGAAAAGAGGGAGAGAGAGCGGTACCAAGGCGCACCCGAAAGGAACGACGAGAGAGGAAGCTGCGGAGAAAGAGAGGGAGATGACCACGAAGGCCAAAAGAATATAGTTGAGATAGAATATGATATTGCCAAGTGGTGTCGTAAGCCTTTTCCAGGTCAAAAAGGACACCAACAACGGAGGTCTTCACAGCAACAGCAGTACGAATATAGACCTCCAAGTTCACCAGGACATCTGTTGTGCTGCGGCACTTCCGGAAACCAAACTGAGAAGGGAAGAGGAGGTGATGGTGTTCCAGAAACCACATCAGACGAACGTTAACCATACGTTCAAAGAGTTTGCAGACACAACTTGAGAGAGCAATAGGGCGAAAGTCCTTAGGGGAAGTACCCAGAGACCCCAGTTTGCGAACAGGGAGGACAACGGCATCGAGCCAGTCCTCAGGGACTGACGACGACTCCCAGATCCAATTATACTGACTCAGTAAATACTGAGACGTGCTCGGAGGGAGATGGCGAAGCATCTCATAATGAATACCATCGAAGCCCGCCGCCGTAGAACCGCAGAGGGCCAGGGCAGAACGAAGTTCAGAGTGACAGAAGGGATCGTTATAGGGAAGCTGAAGATGAGTGCAGAAATCTAAAGGACGAGACTCAAGGACAGGTTTACGAAGAAGGAAAGATTGGGGAAGATGAAGACCAGAGCTAACAGAAGAAAAGTGGGAACCCAGTTCGGAAGCGACCTGCAACGGGTCCGTCACAAGAGTATCATGGAGGTGAAGGACCGGTGAAACATCGGGAACGAACTTACCTGCTATCTTGCGGATACGCTTCCAGATCTGGGCCAGAGGGGTTTCGGACGTAATTGTTGAGACATAAGATGCCCAACAATCACGTTTAGCCGTACGGATGGCCCTACGGGCCACCGCACTCGCTTTCCGAAAGAAAAGAAAAGAATCGGTCGTCTGCCTACGGAGGTGCCTCTTCCAGGCTGCACGCTTACAGCGGACAGCCCGAGCACAGTCCGCATTCCACCAGGGAACGCACTTCCTTGGACCCCGAGAGGAAGAGTGAGGAATAGAGCGGAGGGCAGCGTTGAAGACAGTGTCATGAAAAAGGAGGAGAGCGCGAGAGAGAGGCAGAAGGGAGAGGTCAGAGAGAGCAGCACTGAGGGTAAATAGGGTCCAGTCTGCTTTAGCAAACTGCCACCTAGGGAAAGAGAGGGAAGGGCGAAAAGAGAAAAAGGAAACAAGGATGGGGAAATGATCACGTCCATGGAGGTCATCAAGAACCTGCCACGTGAAATCTAAGTAAAGAGAAGAAGAGCAGAGAGAAAGATCAAGACAAGAAAGGGTGCGAGTCCGAGAGTCCAAATGAGTGGGCTCACCAGAATTCAGAAGAGACAGGGAAGAAGAGAGGAGAAACGGCTCAAGGAGGCGACCCCGGGTATTCGTCAGAACGTCACCCCAAAGAGAATGACGACAATTGAAGTCACCCAGCAGGAGCACAGGCTCCGGCAAGGAGTCTAGGAGGTGTTTCAAATCAGGAAGAGAGAGCGGGACACTCGGGGGGAGATAAATGGAACAAACTGTGTACCATTTCCCCACAAAGAAACGGGAAATTCTATTGATTTATTAAATATGGTAGACAGTGGCTCGGAAAGCTCCTCTTTGCATTCTTTAAGCACCCTGGCAAACACTTCATCCGGCCCTGGGGATTTGTTTGGTTTTAGTTTTTCTAATTGTTTAATTACATCCTCCCTGGTAACTGCTAAACTAGTCAACCTGTCCTCGTCCCCACCCACATAGACTTGTCCGGCTGAAGGCATATTGTTAAGTTCTTCTTTAGTAAATACAGATATAAAATATTTGTTAAAAATACTACTCATCTCCTTGTCATTATCCGTTATTTGACCTGTCTCAGATTTTAATGGACCTATCCTTTCCCTAGTCTTAGTTCGATATAACTGAAAAAACCCTTTAGGATTTGACTTTGCTTGCTCTGCTATGCGAACTTCATAGTTTCTTTTTGTTTTCCTAATCTCTTTTTTAACATTTCTAACCAGTTGTATGAATTCCTGTTCTAAACTGACTTCTCCATTCTTAATCCTTTTGTACTAAGCTCTCTTTTTACCTATAAGGTTCTTTAAATTATTTGTTATCCACTTTGGGTCATTAGTATTCGATCTATTCAATTTGTATGGTATACTACGTTCCTGTGCTTTTGTTTAGAATATTCTTAAATAAGTAATATATTAAATCCACATCGAAATTCCCTTTTACGTCACCTATCGCTGGGTTCATGTCTCGCTCTAAGATCGGCCCACACCCCATACCCAAGACTTTTCAATCTCTTTGACCCAAAAAATTTCTTAGGCTATTAAAATCAGCTTTTCGAAAATCTGGCACTTTAACAGTATTTTCTCCCACAGGTCTATTCCATTCAATGCTGAATCTGATTACTTTGTGATCACTGTTCCCTAGCTCACTCCCTATTTCGATGTCATTAATTTGTGTTTCCCTGTTAGTTAACACTAAATAATAAATATTATTTTCCCGCGTTGGTTCCTTAATGTGTTGCGTAAGAAAGCAATCGTCAATTAATTCTAGAAAATCTTCTGCTTCACTATTCCCTGTTTTGTTCACCCAGTTTATTCCACTAAAATTAAAGTCACCCATGACATAAATACTGTTAGATCTAGATGCTCTAGATATTTCATCCCATAGATGCTTTACTTCCATTCTGTCTAAATTTGGTGGCCTATATATAACTCCTATTATAATATTATTTGCTTTTTCGTTTAATTCTATCCAAATAGTTTCTGTGTGTGGCTCAGTTTTGATTCCCTCTTTGAGACTACATTTCAAATTGTCCCTAACATATATGGCTACTCCCCCTTCTCGTCTAATATATCTATCTGTGTGAAATAGTTTAAATCCATTTATCTGATATTCAGCTAATAGTTCTCTATTTTCTACATTCATCCACGTTTCGGTAAGTGTAATAATATCTATTTTTTCTGTGCAGACAAGAGCATTTAATTCATTAATTTTATTTCTTAAACTTCTACTGTTAGTGTAATATATCTTAAGTGAATTGTTATTTTGAGGCCCTTTTCGTTCCCTGATCATTTTGCCAATTCTTTTCTCCCACGAACACATACTTTTATTACTTCCTTCCTCCAAATCAATTCCCATACCACTATCTACTAACAGTTTAAACCCAAACAAACACCTCTAACTACTGGTTCCAACGAGTTCGCAACAGCAACAACCCCAGCCCTCGATAGATGCATCCCATCACGAGCATACATTTCATTTCTTCCATAGAAGTGTTCCCAGTTGTCTATGAAAGATATTGCATTTGATTTGCAATATCTTTCCAGCCGGCAATTGACACCAAGTGCCCTCGACATCCATTCATTTCCCACTCCCTTTCTTGGAAGAATGCCACATATGATCGGGATTCCTCCCTTGTTCCTAACTAATTCAATGGCTCTCCTGAATCTCTGTATTAGTTCCTCACTCCTAACTCGCCCAACATCATTACCCCCTGCACTAATACAAATAATGGGTTTGTTCCCATTTCCCGTCATAATATCATTCATGTTTCCAACAATATCACCAATTCCAGCTCCCGGATAGCAAACCCTTAATCTGTTCCCCCTATCTCTGGCACAAAACGTTCTGTCTAAATACCTCACCTGGGAATCTCCCACAACCAAAATTCGCTTCAGTACCTCTGTGGAATTTGTGGAACCAATTGCCGTGTAACGTGGTGGAGGTGGGGTCCCTCGATTGTTTCAAGCGCGGGTTGGACAAGTATATGAGTGGGATTGGGTGGTTATAGATAGGAGCTGCCTCGTATGGGCCAATAATCCTTCTGCAGTTACCTTTGTTCTTATGAGCGACCTCTATAACTTCATAGTGTTGGAGTTTCAGAAGGTTATTATGGTTAACAGTGTCAAAACACTTGCATAAGTCAACAAACAAACCTATGAAGAGCTCATTTTTATTAAGTACTGCATGTAATAATTTAGGCACATTTATAAGAGCATTGTTGGTGCTTCTATTGGTAATGAAGCCACACTGTATTATCACACGAGGATAACCTCAATAAACTCCTCTCCCATGTGATCAATCAAACTGACCCTATTAGTGCCTCAACTTAATTATCCCATTGTTACCAATAATAAACTATATTGTTTTAATTTGCCTAGATGACAAATTGCAAGCCGTGGTTTGGCCACAGGGCGGCAAAAACTGTAGCTCTTTGACCTTTAATATGTGGTTAGTAAAAAATTCTTGAGAATGTGAATATTCTAGAAATTTCTACCCGAATCCAGGGCAAGAAATGCACGACTATATAAAAAGTTCCGATACTTGTGGAACAAAGTTTGCATTCACAGTTAAAGGAGGTAAACCTTTGTGTCTTGTTTGCCAAGTGCCATTCAGTCATTACAAAGCCAGGAACTTGAAACGCCAGTATGAACCCAATCACAAAAACTTTTCGTATGATTATCCACCTAAATCAGACTTAAGGAAAAATAAGTTAAATGAGTTAAAATCATCAATAATAGCCAGCAGACACTGTTGACATTATTCAGTAAGGAAGCTGTGACTCTCAGATGGTTCTCCTGCAGCTCTCAAACATCTGAGGTTTATCATTTGCAGCTCTTACAGTAAGCAAGTTTGGCCACCCCTGCCATAAAGGCTACTCCTATACCTGGTAAAACAGGCCTATAATAATCATACATACCAATTATGCAATGACTAAATTTAGGCTTATATCTAAAATAAATAAATAAAATAAATAAAATGTTTATTTAGGTAAGGTACATACATACAATAAATTTTTACAAAGATTGGTTGACTTATAGGTAGAGCTAGTACATACAACGCCTAAAGCCACGTACTATTACGCAAAGCGTTTCGGGCATGATAAACTTAAATGACAAGCTTAATACTAATTGAGCATAATGAGTAAAATGAAAACAAGAAATGAAAACATAGATGAAAAAGTAGCACAAATACAATTATGTCGACAAACAGCGCTCTTTAAAAAAAAAAACAGACATTGGTTGACAATAGAAGGGTATGGTAGGTTACAGGGAATTTATTAGGTATAGCTTCGTTTTTAACTTAAACTGGTTGAGAGAGGTACAGTCTTTAACATGGTTGGGAAGGTCATTCCACATTCTGGGCCCCTATAAATGGGGCCCATTCTGGGCCCTATTCTGCCCCCCCCCCCCCCTGGGCAAATATAAATGAAGAGGTTTAGCTGAAATAAATTCCTGTCTAATATATATTTGTTAATGATTTATTAACATTATTATAACATCTCAGTCATTAAGCAAAATAACAAAAATTATTTTAATATTTCATAAAAATAGTACAATAGTATATATATATAAAATCTACAAATTAATAATCATTACACTGTAATTTATAGTTAGAAATACTTATTAATCGAAGATATTGAGAATAATGCAAATATAGACAACTGATGTAAATATACAACATTGATAATTTTGTAACTAGCGTCAAACATTGTTATTTGCTTAGCTAAACGAACTAGAGGGTTCAGTTCCTGAACCGATTATGTGCCTCTGTAATCCTTTACACCACCGCCCACGGGATGGGTATGGGGTGCATAATAAAGAAAGAAATTGAATTGATGTAAATACTAGCAGTAATTAAGCCTAGGCTAACTATATTCAATGAAATACTCCAAAAAAAATTTAATTCTAGTCATGGTAATATACTATAAATGAAAAATGCCACTTTATAAAATGGGTTAATACAAGTGGCAGAGTCAGGCTAATATTATTGTCAGATAAGACAATATAATTGCCAGTATTCTAATATAATTGTGTCAGGATAATATATTTACCAGCACGCTAATGTAGCTGCCAGTGTCAGGCTAATATAATTGCCAGTCAGGCTAATATTACTGCTAGTTAAGATAATATAACTGCTAGTCAGGGGGTAATATAATTGCCAGTCAGACTCATTTAATTGAGTCAGGATAATATAATTGCCAGTCAAGCTAATGCAATTCTCAGTCAGGATATATGTAATGTAATTGCAAATCAGTATAATATTATTGCAGGTTAATATAATTGTCAGTCAGGCTATTATAATTGTCGGATTCAGGCTAATATAATTGCTGGAGTCATGCTCACATAATTCAGTCAGGATAGTATAATTGATAGTCAAGCTAATGTAATTATCTGTCTGGATACATGTAATATACCCAGTAATTGCAAGTCTGATTAATACAATTGCTAGGCAAGATAATATAATTGCCAGAATCAGGATAAAATAATTACCAGAGTTAGGATAATGTGGAGGTGACCCCACGTGTTACAACAATAGTACAGTAATATTTCACCTTGAACTGTCGTCGTAGGGAGAGGTAGGGCTGGTAGGGCAGGTGGAGCAAGTCTAGGCTCCTCAGGAAGGATAGGACAGAGGGAGTCAATGCCTCTTTAGGGGTCCTATGGGCACATATCCTAAGTGCCAGTGGTGCCGGGTAGGCGTCGTCTGCACGGGGTCATATGTAGTTCAAATCTGGCCCACTCGGCCTGCGCGGGTAGGCTGTGCGCGGTCGCCGTCCACCAATCAGGGCACAGTCCTGCCTACACTATGAAATGTCTCCTTTGGTGGGCACTTTGAATGTGGTTCCCTCCACACTAATATAACTGCTATAACATAAATATCTCAGTCTGGCAAATATTATTTAACAGCTGAGTAATATATATTACTATACATCATTGGGATAGAGAAAATATATTTTTCCTACTAAGAAAATTATAAATGTCAGTCAGGCTAATATGACTATTGAACTAAAGTTAGCCTTTTATCAGTATCTACCTTAATGCACACAATAATGCAGGGGTTAGATCACTATAACTACTGTGGATAGGTCAGACTACTTAAAATATTTGATGCAAATATAAATGAAGAGGTTTAGCTGAAATAAATTCCTGTCTAATATATATTTGTTAATGATTTATTAACATTATTATAACATCTCAGTCATTAAGCAAAATAACAAAAATTATTTTAATATTTCATAAAAATAGTACAATAGTATATATATATAAAACCACAGTTAAAAGTTAACAAATCAACTAGAGTGCTTTTGGCTTGCTTTCAAGCCTTCAACTGTGGTGGCAGTGATGGCACTACCAATGCCAGCACTGTGGCTGTGAAATATTGCCACATTTCTTCTGTGGCAGAGAAGAAAGTGGAACGGAAGCTATGAGGTACACAGATATCAAAGAAGACAATTGGTACCAGTTGTAGATACACAATCATGATGACAGGAAGGAAAATAGGGCAGGGGAAGGAGAGTGAGAAACGAGTTACAGTGAAGTAGCAACACCATGTTTTTGAATACAGTATATGGAATTGGGTAAGCTAAAACAGTATAAAAATATATAATGAAATAATTGGTTGCAGCTATGGAGAGTGCAAGATATTTTCCTGATAAAGTTTACAATTTCCAGCAATTTTAAAATTGGAAAAATGGTATTATAAGTTAATGAACTAATATGTGCTATATTTTACAATATACTTAAAACATTTTCTGATTTATCTCTCACACTCAAAATGTTTAACCTATCACCCAAATGCACCGTCATGTGAGTTTTCATACTACAAAGATGACTGAATCTCTTCCAAAACTCTGGACACTCATGAAGGTTTATCATTCAAATGCACTAACATGTGTGCTTTTATACCTTTACGTGACTTATATAATCTGCCACATTTATCACACTCAAAAGGCCTTTCTTCTGTATGTACTAACATGTGACTTATTATAGATGCACGATCTCGAAACCTTTTGCCACACTCATCACACTCAAAAGGTCTTTCATCACTGTGCATCATCATGTGAGTCTTCATACTTCCAAGCTGACTGAACCTCTTCCCACATTCTGGACACATATGAGGTTTTTCACCCGAATGCACTAACATGTGAGTCTTCATACTTCCAAGCCGACTGAACCTCTTCCCACACTCTGGACACATATGAGGTTTTTCACCCGAATGCACTAACATGTGAGTCTTCATATTTTCAAGCCGTCTGAACCTCTTCCCACACTCTGGACACTTATGAGGTTTTTCACCCGAATGCACTAACATGTGAGTCTTCATATTATCAAGACGAGTAAATACCTTCCCACACTCTGGACACTGGTGAGTCTTCATCTTCTTTATGATAGGTGCAGTTTGTGGGAAGGTTTTCTCCATGGATGACTGCATGAGTGGTGATGCTGGGTGACGCCTCACGTGGGGTTTCAATGTTGAGGCTTAGGCAAGGCTTGAGTGTTGTTTCTTAGGCTGTTGTAGAGTTAGACTTGATGTGAGCACTTGAAGGTCAATGGTGGGCTTCTTCTTTATGATAGGTGCAGTTTGTGGGAAGGTTTTATGCTCATGTCTGGACACTCACCGTCCCGTGTTGTGATAATGGCGGCGACGCTCACCTAGGCGTTCCAGTGTTCTTTCTGGTGCCACACTTTATTTTTCCTACTTCTTATTTTTGTTTGTAACTAGTTTTCTACATTTAACTCTTATGTTTTCCTCATTTTTCAAATTAAAGAATACGCTTGCAATTTATTTATTAAAATATAATGGTACACGTTTATATACTTTTTGAAGAAAACATTGCTCCCATGGTGAATGCACTACTTTGCATTCTTTTTTTTCAATTAAATATATAATCAATAAGTAAATATGAAAGGTAATAAACAAGTTGTAATAAACAGAATACAAGTAGATTCACAAAAAATAGGCAAGACAATAAGCAAATACATTCATAAACAAATTTGTAATAGGAAGGAGCACCACCGCTGGCTGGAAGGATGCAAGATACCAACTTTAATTTACAAAAAAAGCCTCCAGATCTTTAGCCCCTGCTATTTAGCCCCCCAGGTTGACGAGTTTAGCAGTTACGAGGGAGGATGTTCTTAAACAAATAGTAAAACTCAAACCAAACAAATCCCCAGGGCCGGATGAAGTGTTTGCCAGGGTGCTTAAAGAATGCAAAGAGGAGCTTTCCGAGCCACTGTCTACCATATTTAATAAATCAATAGAATCAGGCAGAGTACCAGAGTCATGGAAGGTAGCTATATAATGTGGTACCAATTTTTAAGAAAGGAGATAAATCACTTGCGTCTAACTATCGACCAATTAGCCTAACGTCTATTGTGGGAAAGTTACTTGAATCAATATTTGCAAATATTGATTGAATCAATATTTGCAATTCGTCTCCTTCTTGAAAAACATAAATTAATAAATGAGTCGCAACATGGTTTTACAAATGGCCTTTCATGTTTAACAAATTTGCTAACTTTTTATTCTAGCATAGTTGAGGCAGTTGATAGTGGTAATTAAGGATTGTGATGTTGCGTACCTTGACTTTAGCAAAGCTTTTGATACAGTGCCACATGAAAGACTGATTAAAAATATAGAGTCTCATGGTATTGGGGGTGCTATAATAAGCTGGATTAGGGCATGGCTATACCAAAGGAAACAGAGAGTTAGTATAAATGGAATCAAGTCAGAGTGGGAAAATGTTGTAAATGGAGTGCCTCAAGGCTCTGTCCTGGGACCTCTGTTGTTTATAATATATATAAATGATTTAGATTCAGATTTGAGTAGCAATATTTGCAAATTTGCCGATGATACGAAAATCAGTAGGGAAATTAATTCGGAGGAGGACTCACTATATCACTTCAAGTTGATCTAGATAGGGTTTTGAAATGGTCAAAGGATTGGCAGATGCAGTTTAATGCTGATAAATGTAAAGTTCTGAGGTTAGGTAATGATGATAGAGTTACAAGATACAAGCTAGATGGTGTTGAGATTGCGAAGTCGGATTGCGAAAGGGATCTGGGAGTTATGATTAGTAAGAATTTAAAACAAAAGGATCAATGCAAAAATGTTCGTAATAAGGCAAATCGGACACTTGGATTTATTAATCGCAGCGTTAGTAACAAGACACCTGGTGTGGTTCTCAAGCTATATCTTGCTCTAGTTAGGCCCCATTTAGATTATGCAGTTCAGTTTTGGTCGCCATATTATAGAATGGATATAAATTCACTTGAACGTGTCCAGCGTAGGATGACTAAGTTAATTCCCCAAATTAGAAATCTTTCATATGAAGAAAGATTAACAAAGCTTAAGTTGCATTCACTGGAAAGGCGAAGAGTTAGGGGTGACATGATAGAGGTTTACAAGTGGGTGAATGGACATAACAAAGGGGATATTAATAGGGTATTAAAAGTATCAACGCATGACAGAACACGAAACAATGGGAATAAATTGGATAAGTTTAGATTTAGGAAAGACTTGGGTAAGTACTGTTTCAGTAACAGGGTTGTTTATTTGTGGAACCAATTACCGCGTAACGTGCTGGAGGTGGGGTCCCTCGATTGTTTCAAGCGCGGGTTGGACAAGTATATATGAGTAGGATTGGGTGGTTATAAATAGGAGCTGCCTCGTATGGGCCAATAGGCCTTCTGCAGTTGCATTTGTTCTTATGTTCTTATGCTATTGCATTGCTCTTCAACAAGTCACTTGAACTCCAAACCTTTCCAGATGTTCTAAAAAAAAGCGAGAGTGACGCCTGTCCACAAATGTGGTGATCCCACAGATGTTAACAACTACAGACCTATATCAATCCTCCCAAACTTGTCAAAAAATTTTGAAAATCTAATCTATAAGCAGCTTTACTCTTATCTAGCCAAACACTATATACTTAGCCCTTGCCAATATGGCTTCAGACCCAAAAAAAGCACTAACGATGCACTTATTAGTATGCTTAACTCGATTCATACAGCTCTTGATAAAAATGAGTTCCCTGTTGGGTTATTTGTGGACCTGCGTAAAGCTTTTGACACTGTCAACCACCAAAACCTTCTTCTTAAACTGCATCATTCTGGAGTCAGAGGACACTCCCTGCAATACCTCAAATACTACCTTACTGACAGGTTCCAGTATGTTTCTGAGAATAATTCAATTTCTCCCACCCTACCCATCAACATTGGTGTTCCTCAGGGCAGCATACTTGGCCCTCTCCTCTTTCTCATCTACATTAATGACCTTCCAAATGCCTCCCAACACCTCAAACCAATTCTATTTGCTGACGACACAACCTTCATTTACTCCAGTCCTGACCCCCTTGCTCTAAATGTCATAAGAACATAAGAACATAAGAACAAAGGTAACTGCAGAAGGCCTATTGGCCCATACGAGGCAGCTCCTATTCTATAACCACCCAATCCCACTCATATACTTGTCCAACCCGCGCTTGAAACAATCGAGGGACCCCACCTCCACCACGTTACGCGGCAATTGGTTCCACAAATCTACAACCCTGTTACTGAACCAGTATTTACCCAAGTCTTTCCTAAATCTAAACTTATCCAATTTATACCCATTGTTTCGTGTTCTGTCCTGTGTTGATACTTTTAATACCCTATTAATATCCCCCTTGTTATGTCCATTCACCCACTTGTAAACCTCTATCATGTCGCCCCTAACTCTTCGCCTTTCCAGTGAATGCAACTTAAGCTTTGTTAATCTTTCTTCATATGAAAGATTTCTAATTTGGGGAATTAACTTAGTCATCCTACGCTGGACACGTTCAAGTGAATTTATATCCATTCTATAATATGGCGACCAAAACTGAACTGCATAATCTAAATGGGGCCTAACTAGAGCAAGATATAGCTTGAGAACCACACCAGGTGTCTTGTTACTAACGCTGCGATTAATAAATCCAAGTGTCCGATTTGCCTTATTACGAACATTTATGCATTGATCCTTTTGTTTTAAATTCTTACTAATCATAACTCCCAGATCCCTTTCGCAATCCGACTTCGCAATCACAACACCATCTAGCTCGTATCTTGTAACTCTATCATCATTACCTAACCTCAGAACTTTACATTTATCAGCATTAAACTGCATCTGCCAATCCTTTGACCATTTCAAAACCCTATCTAGATCAACTTGAAGTGATAGTGAGTCCTCCTCCGAATTAATTTCCCTACCGATTTTCGTATCATCGGCAAATTTGCAAATGTTGCTACTCAAACCTGAATCTAAATCATTTATATATATTATAAACAACAGAGGTCCCAGGACAGAGCCTTGAGGCACTCCACTTACAACATTTTCCCACTCTGACTTGATTCCATTTATACTAACTCTCTGTTTCCTTTGGTATAGCCATGCCCTAATCCAGCTTAATATAGCACCCCCAATACCATGAGACTCTATTTTTTTAATCAGTCTTTCATGTGGCACTGTATCAAAAGCTTTGCTAAAGTCAAGGTATACAACATCGCAATCCTTACCACTATCAACTGCCTCAACAATGCTAGAATAAAAAGATAACAAATTTGTTAAACATGAACGGCCATTTATAAAACCATGTTGCGACTCAATTATTAATTTATGTTTTTTAAGATGAAGACGAATTTTATTTGCTATTATAGATTCGAGTAACTTTCCCACAATAGACGTTAGGCTAATTGGTCGATAGTTAGACGCAAGTGATCTATCTCCTTTCTTAAAAACTGGTATCACATTAGCAACTTTCCAAAACTCTGGCACTCTGCCTGACTCTATTGATTTATTAAATATGGTTGACAGTGGGTCACAAAGCTCCTCTTTGCATTCTTTAAGCACCCTAGCAAACACTTCATCCGGCCCTGGGGATTTGTTTGGTTTGAGTTTTACTATTTGTTTAAGAACATCCTCCCTGGTAACTGCTAAACTCATCAACCTGTCCTCGTCCCCACCCACACAGACTTGTTCGGCTGAAGGCATATTGTTAAGTTCCTCTTTAGTAAATACAGATACAAAATATTTATTAAAAATACTACTCATCTCTTCATCACTATCTGTTATTTGACCTGTCTCAGTTTTTAATGGACCTATCCTTTCCCTAGTCTTAGTACGATATAACTGAAAAAACCCTTTAGGATTTGTCTTTGCTTGCCCTGCTATGCGAACTTCATAGTTTCTTTTTGCTTTCCTTATCTCTTTTTTAACATTTCTAACCAGTTGTACGAATTCCTGTTCTAAAGTGACCTCCCCATTTTTAATCCTTTTGTACCAAGCTCTCTTTTTACCTATAAGGTTCTTCAAATTCTTTGTTATCCACTTTGGGTCATTAGTATACGATCTATTCAATTTGTATGGTATACTACGTTCCTGTGCTTTGTTTAGAATATTCTTAAATAAGTTATATATTGAATCCACATCGAAATCCCCATTTAAGTCACCTATCGCTGGGTTCATGTCTCGCTCCAAGACCGGCCCACACCCCATACCCAAGCCTTTCCAATCAATTTGACCCAAAAAATTTCTTAGGCTATTAAAATCAGCTTTTCGAAAATCTGGCACTTTAACAGAATTTTCTCCTACTGGTCTATTCCATTCTATGCTAAATCTGATTTCTTTGTGATCACTGCTCCCTAGCTCACTCCCTATTTCGATGTCATTAATTTGCGTTTCCCTGTTTGTTAACACTAAATCTAAAATATTATTTTCCCGTGTTGGTTCCTTAATGTGTTGCGTAAGAAAGCAATCGTCAATTAATTCTAGAAAATCTTCTGCTTCACTATTCCCTGTTTTGTTCAACCAGTTTATTCCGCTAAAATTAAAGTCACCCATGACATAAATACTGTTAGATCTAGATGCTCTGGATATTTCATCCCATAGATGCTTTGCTTCCATTCTGTCTAAATTTGGTGGCAATGTCACAGTAAATAACAAGCTAAATAAAGTCCATCTTTGGCTAACTCCCAACAAACTCACCCTTAACATTGACAAAACTTTCTATATTCTGTTTGGCAATAAATCCTCTAATCAAATAAATCTCAAAATAAACAATACCCAAATTTGTAACAAATTAGATGGCAGATTCCTTGGCATTCTCATTGATCACAAACTGAATTTCCAGGGCCACATTCTACATATATCAAAAAAGTTTGAAAAACTGTTGGCATTCTTTCTAAGATCAGATATTATGGTACCCCGCCCTGCCCTGGTGACTCTCTATTACTCCCTCGTCTATCCATATCTCAACTATGGTATTTGTGCTTGGGGTTCTACTACCCAAAATCATTTACGTCCTCTAATTACTCAACACAAAGCTGCTATTAGGACAATATCGAACTCTGGCCCCAGACATCACTCGGTACCCCTACTCAAATCTCTGAATATGTTAGAACATAAGAACAAAGGCAACTGCAGAAGGCCTATTGGCCCATACGAGGCAGCTCCTATTTATAACCACCCAATCCCACTCATATACTTAATTGTCCAAAACGCGCTTGAAACAATCGAGGGACCCCACCTCCAGCACGTTACGCGGTAATTGGTTCCACAAATCAACAACCCTGTTACTGAACCAGTACTTACCCAAGTCTTTCCTAAATCTAAACTTATCCAATTTATACCCATTGTTTCGTGTTCTGTCATGCGTTGATACTTTTAATACCCTAATAATATCCCCTATGTTATGTCCATTCACCCACTTGTAAACCTCTATCATGTCACCCCTAACTCTTCGCCTTTTCCAGTGAATGCAACTTAAGCTTTGTTAATCTTTCTTCATATGAAAGATTTCTAATTTGGGGAATTAACTTAGTCATCCTACGCTGGACACGTTCAAGTGAATTTGTATCCATTCTATAATATGGCGACCAAAACTGAACTGCATAATCTAAATGGGGCCTAACTAGAGCAAGATATAGCTTGAGAACCACACCAGGTGTCTTGTTACTAACGCTGCGATTAATAAATCCAAGTGTCCGATTTGCCTTATTACGAACATTTATGCATTGATCCTTTTGTTTTAAATTCTTACTAATCATAACTCCCAGATCCCTTTCGCAATCCGACTTCGCAATCTCAACACCATCTAGCTTGTATCTTGTAACTCTATCATCATTACCTAACCCCAGAACTTTACATTTATCAGCATTAAACTGCATCTGCCAATCCTTTGACCATTTCAAAACCCTATCTAGATTAACTTGAAGTGATAGTGAGTCCTCCTCCGAATTAATTTCCCTACTGATTTTCGTATCATCGGCAAATTTGCAAATATTGCTACTCAAATCTGAATCTAAATCATTTATATATATTATAAACAACAGAGGTCCCAGGACAGAGCCTTGAGGCACTCCATTTACAACATTTTCCCACTCTGACTTGATTCCATTTATACTAACTCTCTGTTTCCTTTGGTATTGCCATGCCCTAATCCAGCTTAATATAGCACCCCCAATACCATGAGACTCTATCTTTTTAATCAGTCTTTCATGTGGCACTGTATCAAAAGCTTTGCTAAAGTCAAGGTACGCAACATCACAATCCTTAATTACCACTATCAACTGCCTCAACTATGCTAGAATAAAAAGTTAGCAAATTTGTTAAACATGAAAGGCCATTTGTAAAACCATGTTGCGACTCATTTATTAATTTATGTTTTTCAAGAAGGAGACGAATTGTATTTGCAAATATTGATTCAAGTAACTTTCCCACAATAGACGTTAGGCTAATTGGTCGATAGTTAGACGCAAGTGATTTATCTCCTTTCTTAAAAATTGGTACCACATTAGCTACCTTCCATGACTCTGGCACTCTGCCTGATTCTATTGATTTATTAAATATGGTAGACAGTGGCTCGGAAAGCTCCTCTTTGCATTCTTTAAGCACCCTGGCAAACACTTCATCCGGCCCTGGGGATTTGTTTGGTTTGAGTTTTACTATTTGTTTAAGAACATCCTCCCTGGTAACTGCTAAACTCGTCAACCTGGGGGCTAAATAGCAGGGGCTAAAGATCTGGAGGCTTTTTTGTAAATTAAAGTTGGTATCTTGCATCCTTCCAGCCAGCGGTGGTGCTCCTTCCTATTACAAATTTGTTTATGAATGTATTTGCTTATTGTCTTGCCTATTTTTTGTGAATCTACTTGTATTCTGTTTATTACAACTTGTTTATTACCTTTCATATTTACTTATTGATTATATATTTAATTGAAAAAAAAGAATGCAAAGTAGTGCATTCACCATGGGAGCCATGTTTCCTTCAAAAAGTATATAAACGTGTACCATTATATTTTAATAAATAAATTGCAAGCGTATTCTTTAATTTGAAAAATGAGGAAAACATAAGAGTTAAATGTAGAAAACTAGTTACAAACAAAAATAAGAAGTAGGAAAAATAAAGTGTGGCACCGGAAAGAACACTGGAACGCCTAGGTGAGCGTCGCCGCCATTATCACAACACGGGACGGTGAGTGTCCAGACATGAGCATAAAACCTTCCCACAAACTGCACCTATCATAAAGAAGAAGCCCACCATTGACCTTCAAGTGCTCACATCAAGTCTAACTCTACAACAGCCTAAGAAACAACACTCAAGCCTTGCCTAAGCCTCAACATTGAAACCCCACGTGAGGCGTCACCCAGCATCACCACTCATGCAGTCATCCATGGAGAAAACCTTCCCACAAACTGCACCTATCATAAAGAAGATGAAGACTCACCAGTGTCCAGAGTGTGGGAAGGTATTTACTCGTCTTGATAATATGAAGACTCACATGTTAGTGCATTCGGGTGAAAAACCTCATAAGTGTCCAGAGTGTGGGAAGGTATTTACTCATATTGGAAATATGAAGACTCACATGTTAGTGCATTCGGGTGAAAAACCTCATAAGTGTCCAGAGTGTGGGAAGAGGTTCAGACGGCTTGAAAATATGAAGACTCACATGTTAGTGCATTCGGGTGAAAAACCTCATATGTGTCCAGAGTGTGGGAAGAGGTTCAGTCGGCTTGGAAGTATGAAGACTCACATGTTAGTGCATTCGGGTGAAAAACCTCATATGTGTCCAGAATGTGGGAAGAGGTTCAGTCAGCTTGGAAGTATGAAGACTCACATGATGATGCACAGTGATGAAAGACCTTTTGAGTGTGATGAGTGTGGCAAAAGGTTTCGAGATCGTGCATCTATAATAAGTCACATGTTAGTACATACAGAAGAAAGGCCTTTTGAGTGTGATAAATGTGGCAGATTATATAAGTCACGTAAAGGTATAAAAGCACACATGTTAGTGCATTTGAATGATAAACCTTCATGAGTGTCCAGAGTTTTGGAAGAGATTCAGTCATCTTTGTAGTATGAAAACTCACATGACGGTGCATTTGGGTGATAGGTTAAACATTTTGAGTGTGAGAGATAAATCAGAAAATGTTTTAAGTATATTGTAAAATAAAGCACATATTAGTTCATTAACTTATAATACCATTTTTCCAATTTTAAAATTGCTGGAAATTGTAAACTTTATCAGGAAAATATCTTGCACTCTCCATAGCTGCAACCAATTATTTCATTATATATTTTTATACTGTTTTAGCTTACCCAATTCCATATACTGTATTCAAAAACATGGTGTTGCTACTTCACTGTAACTTGTTTCTCACTCTCCTTCCCCTGCCCTATTTTCCTTCCTGTCATCATGATTGTGTATCTACAACTGGTACCAATTGTCTTCTTTGATATCTGTGTACCTCATAGCTTCCGTTCCACTTTCTTCTCTGCCACAGAAGAAATGTGGCAATATTTCACAGCCACAGTGCTGGCATTGGTAGTGCCATCACTGCCACCACAGTTGAAGGCTTGAAAGCAAGCCAAAAGCACTCTAGTTGATTTGTTAACTTTTAACTGTGGTTTTATATATATATACTATTGTACTATTTTTATGAAATATTAAAATAATTTTTGTTATTTTGCTTAATGACTGAGATGTTATAATAATGTTAATAAATCATTAACAAATATATATTAGACAGGAATTTATTTCAGCTAAACCTCTTCATTTATATTTGCATCAAATATTTTAAGTAGTCTGACCTATCCACAGTAGTTATAGTGATCTAACCCCTGCATTATTGTGTGCATTAAGGTAGATACTGATAAAAGGCTAACCTTAGTTCAGTAGTCATATTAGCCTGACTGACATTTATAATTTTCTTAGTAGGAAAAATATATTTTCTCTATCCCAATGATGTATAGTAATATATATTACTCAGCTGTTAAATAATATTTGCCAGACTGAGATATTTATGTTATAGCAGTTATATTACTGTGGAGGGAACCACATTCAAAGTGCCCACCAAAGGAGACATTTCATAGTGTAGGCAGGACTGTGCCCTGATTGGTGGACGGCGACCGCGCACAGCCTACCCGCGCAGGCCGAGTGGGCCAGATTTGAACTACATGTGATCCCGTGCAGACGACGCCTACCCGGCACCACTGGCACTTAGGATATGTGCCCATAGGACCCCTAAAGAGGCATTGACTCCCTCTGTCCTATCCTTCCTGAGGAGCCTAGACTTGCTCCACCTGCCCTACCAGCCCTACCTCTCCCTACGACGACAGTTCAAGGTGAAATATTACTGTACTATTGTTGTAACACGTGGGGTCACCTCCACATTATCCTAACTCTGGTAATTATTTTATCCTGATTCTGGCAATTATATTATCTTGCCTAGCAATTGTATTAATCAGACTTGCAATTACTGGGTATATTACATGTATCCAGACAGATAATTACATTAGCTTGACTATCAATTATACTATCCTGACTGAATTATGTGAGCATGACTCCAGCAATTATATTAGCCTGAATCCGACAATTATAATAGCCTGACTGACAATTATATTAACCTGCAATAATATTATACTGATTTGCAATTACATTACATATATCCTGACTGAGAATTGCATTAGCTTGACTGGCAATTATATTATCCTGACTCAATTAAATGAGTCTGACTGGCAATTATATTACCCCCTGACTAGCAGTTATATTATCTTAACTAGCAGTAATATTAGCCTGACTGGCAATTATATTAGCCTGACACTGGCAGCTACATTAGCGTGCTGGTAAATATATTATCCTGACACAATTATATTAGAATACTGGCAATTATATTGTCTTATCTGACAATAATATTAGCCTGACTCTGCCACTTGTATTAACCCATTTTATAAAGTGGCATTTTTCATTTATAGTATATTACCATGACTAGAATTAAATTTTTTTTGGAGTATTTCATTGAATATAGTTAGCCTAGGCTTAATTACTGCTAGTATTTACATCAATTCAATTTCTTTCTTTATTATGCACCCCATACCCATCCCGTGGGCGGTGGTGTAAAGGATTACAGAGGCACATAATCGGTTCAGGAACTGAACCCTCTAGTTCGTTTAGCTAAGCAAATAACAATGTTTGACGCTAGTTACAAAATTATCAATGTTGTATATTTACATCAGTTGTCTATATTTGCATTATTCTCAATATCTTCGATTAATAAGTATTTCTAACTATAAATTACAGTGTAATGATTATTAATTTGTAGATTTTATATATATATACTATTGTACTATTTTTATGAAATATTAAAATAATTTTTGTTATTTTGCTTAATGACTGAGATGTTAAAATAATGTTAATAAATCATTAACAAATATATATTAGACAGGAATTTATTTCAGCTAAACCTCTTCATTTATATTTGCCCAGGGGGGGGCAGAATAGGGCCCAGAATGGGCCCCATTTATAGGGGCCCAGAATGTGGAATGACCTTCCCAACCATGTTAAAGACTGTACCTCTCTCAACCAGTTTAAGTTAAAAACGAAGCTATACCTAATAAATTCCCTGTAACCTACCATACCCTTCTATTGTCAACCAATGTCTGTTTTTTTTTTTTTAAAGAGCGCTGTTTGTCGACATAATTGTATTTGTGCTACTTTTTCATCTATGTTTTCATTTCTTGTTTTCATTTTACTCATTATGCTCAATTAGTATTAAGCTTGTCATTTAAGTTTATCATGCCCGAAACGCTTTGCGTAATAGTGGCTTTAGGCATTGTATGTACTAGCTCTACCTATAAGTCAACCAATCTTTGTAAAAATTTATTGTATGTATGTACCTTACCTAAATAAACATTTTATTTATTTTATTTATTTATTTTAGATATAAGCCTAAATTTAGTTATTGCATAATTGGTATGTATGATTATTATAGGCCTGTTTTACCAGGTATAGGAGTAGCCTTTATGGCAGGGGTGGCCAAACTTGCTTACTGTAAGAGCTGCAAATGATAAACCTCAGATGTTTGAGAGCTGCAGGAGAACCATCTGAGAGTCACAGCTTCCTTACTGAATAATGTCAACAGTGTCTGCTGGCTATTATTGATGATTTTAACTCATTTAACTTATTTTTCCTTAAGTCTGATTTAGGTGGATAATCATACGAAAAGTTTTTGTGATTGGGTTCATTCTGGCGTTTCAAGTTCCTGGCTTTGTAATGACTGAATGGCACTTGGCAAACAAGACACAAAGGTTTACCTCCTTTAACTGTGAATGCAAACTTTGTTCCACAAGTATCGGAACTTTTTATATAGTCGTGCATTTCTTGCCCTGGATTCGGGTAGAAACTTCTAGAATATTCACATTCTCAAGAATTTTTTACTAACCACATATTAAAGGTCAAAGAGCTACAGTTTTTGCCGCCCTGTGGCCAAACCACGGCTTGCAATTTGTCATCTAGGCAAATTAAAACAATATAGTTTATTATTGGTAACAATGGGATAATTAAGTTGAGGCACTAATAGGGTCAGTTTGATTGATCACATAGGGAGAGGAATTTATTGAGGTTATCCTCGTGTGATAATACAGTGTGGCTTCATTACCAATAAAAGCACCAACAATGCTCTTATAAATGTGCCTAAATTATTTCATGCAGTACTTAATAAAAATGAGCTCTTCATAGGTTCGTTTGTTGACTTATGCAAGTGTTTTGACACTGTTAACCATAATAACCTTCTGAAACTCCAACACTATGAAGTTATAGAGGTCGTTCATAAGAACATAAGAACATAAGAACAAAGGTAACTGCAGAAGGCCTATTGGCCCATACGAGGCAGCTCCTATCTATAACCCCCCAATCCCACTCATATACTTGTCCAACCCGCGCTTGAAACAATAGAGGGACCCCACCTCGACCACGTTACACGGCAATTGGTTCCACAAATTCCACAGAGGTACCGAAGCGAATTTTGGTTGTGGGAGATTCCCAGGTGAGGTATTTAGACAGAACGTTTTGTGCCAGAGATAGGGGGAACAGATTAAGGGTTTGCTATCCGGGAGCTGGAATTGGTGAAATTGTTAGAAACATGAATGATATTATGACGGGAAATGGGAACAAACCCATTATTTGTATTAGTGCAGGGGGTAATGGTGTTGGGCGAGTTAGGAGTGAGGAACTAATACAGAGATTCAGGACAGCCATTGAATTAGTTAGGAACAAGGGAGGAATCCCGATCATATGTGGCATTCTTCCAAGAAAGGGAGTGGGAAATGAATGGATGTCGAGGGCACTAGGTGTCAATTGCCGGCTGGAAAGATATTGCAAATCAAATGCAATATCTTTCATAGACAACTGAGAACACTTCTATGGAAGAAATCTCCGTGGCAGGCAGTCTCCGTGGTGTAGTGGTAAGATACTCGCCTGGCGTTCCGCGAGCGCTATGTCATGGGTTCGTATCCTGGCCGGGGAGGATTTACTAGGCGCAATTCCATAACTGTAGCCTCTGTTTAACGCAACAGTAAAATGTGTACTTGGATGAAAAAACGATTCTTCGCGGCAAGGGATCGTATTCCAGGGACCGTAGGATTAAGGACTTGCCCGAAACGCTACGCGTACTAGTGGCTGTACAAGAATGTAACAACTCTTGTATGTAACAAATGAAATGTATGCTCGTGATGGGATGCATCTATCGAGGGCTGGGGTTGCTGCTGTTGCGAACTCGTTGGAACCAGTAGTTAGAGGTGTTTGTTTGGGTTTAAACTGTTAGTAGATAGTGGTATGGGAATTTATTTGGAGGAAGGAAGTAATAAAAGTATGTGTTCGTGGGAGAAAAGAATTGGCAAAATGATCAGGGAACGAAAAGGGCCTCAAAATAACAATTCACTTAAGATATATTACACTAACAGTAGAAGTTTAAGAAATAAAATTAATGAATTAAATGCTCTTGTCTGCACAGAAAAAATAGATATTATTACACTTACCGAAACGTGGATGAATGTAGAAAATAGAGAACTATTAGCTGAATATCAGATAAATGGATTTAAACTATTTCACACAGATAGATATATTAGACGAGAAGGGGGAGTAGCCATATATGTTAGGGACAATTTGAAATGTAGTCTCAAAGAGGGAATCAAAACTGAGCCACACACAGAAACTATTTGGATAGAATTAAACGAAAAAGCAAATAATATTATAATAGGAGTTATATATAGGCCACCAAATTTAGACAGAATGGAAGTAAAGCATCTATGGGATGAAATATCTAGAGCATCTAGATCTAACAGTATTTATGTCATGGGTGACTTTAATTTTAGTGGAATAAACTGGGTGAACAAAACAGGGAATAGTGAAGCAGAAGATTTTCTAGAATTAATTGACGATTGCTTTCTTACGCAACACATTAAGGAACCAACGCGGGAAAATAATATTTTTTATTTAGTGTTAACTAACAGGGAAACACAAATTAATGACATCGAAATAGGGAGTGAGCTAGGGAACAGTGATCACAAAGTAATCAGATTCAGCATTGAATGGAATAGACCTGTGGGAGAAAATTCTGTTAAAGTGCCAGATTTTCGAAAAGCTGATTTTAATAGCCTAAGAAATTTTTTGGGTCAAATAGATTGAAAAGTCTTGGGTATGGGGTGTGGGCCGATCTTAGAGCGAGACATGAACCCAGTGATAGGTGACGTAAAAGGGGATTTCGATGTGGATTTAATATATAACTTATTTAAGAATATTCTAAACAAAAGCACTGGAACGTAGTATACCATACAAATTGAATAGATCGAATACTAATGACCCAAAGTGGATAACAAATAATTTAAAGAACCTTATAGGTAAAAAGAGAGCTTGGTACAAAAGGATTAAGAATGGAGAAATCAGTTTAGAACAGGAATTCATACAACTGGTTAGAAATGTTAAAAAAGAGATTAGGAAAGCAAAAAGAAACTATGAAGTTCGCATAGCAGAGCAAGCAAAGTCAAATCCTAAAGGGTTTTTTCAGTTATATCGAACTAAGACTAGGGAAAGGATAGGTCCATTAAAATCTGAGACAGGTCATATAACGGATAATGACAAGGAGATGAGTAGTATTTTTAACAAATTTTTTATATCTGTATTTACTAAAGAAGAACTTAACAATATGCCTTCAGCCGGACAAGTCTATGTGGGTGGGGACGAGGACAGGTTGACTAGTTTAGCAGTTACCAGGAAGGATGTAATTAAACAATTAGAAAAACTAAAACCAAACAAATCCCCAGGGCCGGATGAAGTGTTTGCCAGGGTGCTTAAAGAATGCAAAGAGGAGCTTTCCGAGCCACTGTCTACTATATTTAATAAATCAATAGAGTCAGGCAGAGTGCCAGAGTCATGGAAGGTAGCTAATGTGGTACCAATTTTTAAGAAAGGAGATAGATCACTTGCGTCTAACTATCGACCAATTAGCCTAACGTCTATTGTGGGAAAGTTACTTGAATCAATATTTGCAAATACAATTCGTCTCCTTCTTGAAAAACATAAATTAATAAATGAGTCGCAACATGGTTTTACAAATGGCCGTTCATGTTTAACAAATTTGCTAACTTTTTACTCCAGCATAGTTGAGGCAGTTGATAATGGTAAGGATTGTGATGTTGTGTACCTTGACTTTAGCAAAGCTTTTGATACAGTGCCACATGAAAGACTAATTAAAAAAATAGAAGCTCATGGTATTGGGGGAGCTATATTAACTTGGATTAGGGCATGGCTATTCCTAAGGAAACAGAGAGTTAGTATAAATGGGGTTAAGTCAGAGTGGGATAATGTTGTTAGTGGAGTACCTCAGGGCTCTGTCCTGGGACCTCTGTTGTTTATAATATATATAAATGATTTAGATTCAGGTTTGAGTAGCAACATTTGCAAATTTGCTGATGATACGAAAATCGGTAGGGAAATTAATTCGGAGGAGGACTCACTATCACTTCAAGTTGATCTAGATAGGGTTTTGAAATGGTCAAATGATTGGCAAATGCAGTTTAATGCTGATAAATGTTAAGTTCTGAAGCTAGGTAATGATGATAGTTACAAGATACGAGCTAGATGGTGTTGAGATTGCGAAAGGGATCTGGGAGTTATGATTAGTAAGAATTTAAAACAAAAGGATCAATGTATGAATGTTCGTAGTAAGGCGAATAGGACACTGGGATTTATTAATCGAAGCGTTAGTAACAAGACACCTGGTGTGGTTCTCAAGCTATATCTTGCTCTGGTTAGGCCCCATTTAGATTATGCAGTTCAGTTTTGGTCGCCATATTATAGAATGGATATAAATTCACTTGAACGTGTCCAACGTAGGATGACTAAGTTAATTCCCCAAATTAGAAATCTTTCATATGAAGAAAGATTAACAAAGCTTAAGTTGCATTCACTGGAAAGGCGAGGAGTTAGGGGTGACATGATAGAGGTTTACAAGTGGATGAATGGACATAACAGGGGGGATATTAATAGGGTATTAAAAATATCAACACAAGACAGAACACGAAACAATGGGTATAAATTGGATAAGTTTAGATTTAGGAAAGACTTGGGTAAATACAGGTTCAGTAACAGGGTTGTTGATTTGTGGAACCAATTGCCACGTAACGTGGTGGAGGTGGGGTCTCTCGATTGTTTCAAGCTCGGGTTATACAAGTATATGAGTGGGATTGGGTGGTTATAGATAGGAGCTGCCTTGTATGGGCCAATAGGCCTTCTGCAGTTACCTTTGTTCTTATGTTCTTAAATCAACAACCCTGTTACTGAACCAGTATTTTCCCAAGTCTTTCCTAAATAAGGTAAGGCAAATCGGACACTTGGATTTATTAATCGCAGCGTTAGTAACAAGACACCTGGGGTGGTTCTCAAGCTATATCTTGCTCTAGTTAGGCCCCATTTAGATTATGCAGTTCAGTTTTGGTCGCCATATTATAGAATGGATATAAATTCACAGCGTAGAATGACTGAGTTAATTCCCCAAATTAGAAATCTTTCATATGAAGAAAGATTAACAAAGCATAAGTTGCATTCACTGGAAAGGCGAAGAGTTAGGGGTGACATGATAGAGGTTTACAAGTGGGTGAATGGACATAACAAAGGGGATATTAATTGGGTATTAAAAGTATCAACACAAGACAGAACACGATACAATGGGTATAAATTGGATAAGTTTAGATTTAGGAAAGACTTGGGTAAATACTGGTTCAGTAACAAGGTTGTTGATTTGTAGAAAAATGATTAAAATCAGCTTTTCGAAAATCTGGCACTTTAACAGAATTTTCTCCTACAGGTCTATTCCATTCTATGCTAAATCTGATTTCTTTGTGATCACTGTTCCCTAGCTCACTCCCTATTTCGATGTCATTAATTTGTGTTTCCCTGTTAGTTAACACTAAATCTAAAATATTATTTTCCCGTGTTGGTTCCTTAATGTGTTGCGTAAGAAAGCAATCGTCAATTAATTCTAGAAATTCTTCTGCTTCACTATTCCCTGTTTTGTTCAACCAGTTTATTCCACTAAAATTAAAGTCACCCATGACGTAAATACTGTCAGATCTAGATGCCCTAGATATTTCATCCCATAGATGCTTTGCTTCCATTCTGTCTAAGTTTGGTGGCCTATATATAACTCCTATTATAATATTATTTGCTTTTTCGTATAATTCTTTCCAAATAGTTTCTGCGTGTGGCTCAGTTTTGATTTCCTCTTTGAGACTACATTTCAAATTGTCCCTAATATATATGGCTACTCCCCCTCCTCGTCTAATATATCTATCTGTGTGAAATAGTTTAAATCCATTTATTTGATATTCAGCTAATAGTTCTCTATTTTCTACATTCATCCACGTTTCGGTAAGTGCAATAATATCTATTTTTTCTGTGCAGACAAGAGCATTTAATTCGTTAATTTTATTTCTTAGACTTCTACTGTTAGTGTAATATACCCTAAGTGAATTGTTATTTTGAGGCCCTTCTCTTTCCCTGATCATTTTGCCAATTCCTTTCTCCCACAAACACGTACTTTTATTATCTCCTTCCTCCAAATCAATTCCCATACCTCTATCAGCTAACAGTTTAAACTTAAACAAACACCTCTAACCACTTCTTCCAACGAGTTCGCAACAGCAACAACCCCAGCTCTCGATAGATGCACCCCATCACGAGCATACATTCCATTTCTTCCATAGAAGTGTTCCCAGTTGTCTATGAGAGATATTGCATTTGATTTGCAATATCTTTCCAGCCGGCAATTGACACCAAGTGCCCTCGATATCCATTCATTTCCTACTCCCTTTTTTGGAAGAATGCCACATATGATCGGGATTCCTCCCTTGCTCTTAACTAATTCAATGGCTGTCCTGAATCTCTGTATTAGTTCCTCACTTCTAACTCGCCCAACATCATTACCCCCTGCACTAATACAAATAATGGGTTTGTTCCCATTTCCCGTCATAATATCATTCATGTTTCCAACAATATCACCAATTCCAGCTCCCGGATAGCAAACCCTTAATCTGTTCCCCCTATCTCTGGCACAAAACGTTCTGTCTAAATACCTCACCTGGGAATTTCCCACAACCAAAATTCGCTTCGAGTCTCCCTTTTCCTTTCGAGCAGTTTGAGGGACCTGCGTAGAGGTTTACAAGTGGGTGAATGGACATAACAAAGGGGATATTAATAGGGTATTAAAAGTATCAACACAAGACAGAACACGAAACAATGGGTATAAATTGGATAAGTTTAGATTTAGGAAAGACTTGGGTAAGTACTGGTTCAGTAACAGGGTTGTTGATTTGTGGAACCAATTACCGCGTAACGTGCTGGAGGTGGGGTCCCTCGATTGTTTCAAGCGCGGGTTGGACAAGTATATGAGTGGGATTGGGTGGTTATAAACAGGAGCTGCCTCGTATGGGCCAATAGGCCTTCTGCAGTTGCCTTTGTTCTTATGTTCTAACATATTCAGAGATTTGAGTAGGGGTACCGAGTGGTGTCTGGGGCCAGAGTTCGATATTGTCCTAATAGCAGCTTTGTGTTGAGTAATTAGAGGACGTAAATGATTTTGTGTAGTAGAACCCCAAGCACAAATACCATAGTTGAGATATGGATAGACGAGGGAGTAATAGAGAGTCACCAGGGCAGGGCGAGGTACATAATATCTGATCTTAGAAAGAATGCCAACAGTTTTTCAAACTTTTTTTGATATATTTAGAATGTGGCCCTGGAAATTCAGTTTGTGATCAATGAGAATGCCAAGGAATCTGCCATATAATTTGTTACAAATTTGGGTATTGTTTATTTTGAGATTTATTTGATTAGAGGATTTATTGCCAAACAGAATATAGAAAGTTTTGTCAATGTTAAGGGTGAGTTTGTTGGGAGTTAGCCAAAGATGGACTTTATTTAGCTCAGTATTTACTGTGGCATTTAGAGCAAGGGGGTCAGGACTGGAGTAAATGAAGGTTGTGTCGTCAGCAAATATAATTGATTTGAGGTGTTGGGAGGCATTTGGAAGGTCATTAATGTAGATGAGAAAGAGGAGAGGGCCAAGTATGCTGCCCTGAGGAACACCAATGTTGATGGGTAGGGTGGGAGAAATTGAATTATTCACAGAAACATACTGGAACCTGTCAGTAAGGTAGGATTTGAGGTATTGCAGGGAGTGTCCTCTGACTCCATAATGATGCAGTTTAAGAAGAAGGTTTTGGTGGTTGACAGTGTCAAAAGCTTTACGCAGGTCCACAAATAACCCAACAGGGAACTCATTTTTATCAAGAGCTGTATGAATCGAGTTAAGCATACTAATAAGTGCATCGTTAGTGCTTTTTTGGGTCTGAAGCCATATTGGCAAGGGCTAAGTATATAGTGTTTGGCTAGATAAGAGTAAAGCTGCTTATAGGTTAGTTTTTCAAAAATTTTTGACAAGTTTGGGAGGATTGATATAGGTCTGTAGTTGTTAACATCTGTGGGATCACCACATTTGTGGACAGGCGTCACTCTCGCTTTTTTTAGAACATCTGGAAAGGTTTGGAGTTCAAGTGACTTGTTGAAGAGCAATGCAATAGCATAAGAACATAAGAACAAATGCAACTGCAGAAGGCCTATTGGCCCATACGAGGCAGCTCCTATTTATAACCACCCAATCCTACTCATATACTTGTCCAACCCGCGCTTGAAACAATCGAGGGACCCCACCTCCAGCACGTTACGCGGTAATTGGTTCCACAAATCAACAACCCTGTTACTGAACCAGTACTTACCCAAGTCTTTCCTAAATCTAAACTTATCCAATTTATACCCATTGTTTCGTGTTCTGTCATGCGTTGATCGTTCTTAATCTATAATAGCAAATAAAATTCGTCTTCATCTTGAAAAACATAAATTAATAATTGAGTCGCAACATGGTTTTATAAATGGCCGTTCATGTTTAACAAATTTGTTATCTTTTTATTCTAGCATTGTTGAGGCAGTTGATAGTGGTAAGGATTGCGATGTTGTGTACCTTGACTTTAGCAAAGCTTTTGATACAGTGCCACATGAAAGACTGATTAAAAAGTTAGAGTCTCATGGTATTGGGGGTTCTATATTAAGCTGGATTAGGGCATGGCTATACCAAAGGAAACAGAGAGTTAGTATAAATGGAGTCAATTCAGAGTGGGAAAATGTTGTAAGTGGGGTGCCTCAGGGCTCTGTCCTGGGACCTCTGTTGTTTATAATATATATAAATGATTTAGATTCAGGTTTGAATAGCAACATTTGCAAATTTGCCGATGATACGAAAATCGGTAGGGAAATTAATTCGGAGGAGGACTCACTATCACTTCAAGTTGATCTAGATAGGGTTTTGAAATGGTCGAAGGATTGGCAGATGCAGTTCAATGCTGATAAATGTAAAGTTCTGAGGTTAGGTAATGATGATAGGGTTACAAGATACGAGTTGCTTGTTTCTGTTTTACTTGAGCGGAGTATGAGTATTTATTACTCGTATGGTCGCTTCAGTAAGATTTTGCCATATGTGTTTAACAACTTCTTCTGCTCTGTTGAATCTAAGTTGAAATCTTAATGGGTTAGTAACTGTGCACTGTGTTAGATAATGTTCCAGTGGTCTGTCGGGCATTTCTCCACAGTGTTGACATTTCCTCTCATCTTCCGGAACCTGTTAGCCTATTTCCCATGCACATGGGTATCCAAGCCTGATGCGATGTAAGTGCACTTATAAATATAAATAAAATGTTTATTCAGGTAAGGTACATACATACAAGAGATTTTACATAATTTGATCGATTTATAGATAGGGCTATTTATAGATACAATGCCTAAAGCTACTATTACGCAAAGGGTTTCGGCCAGGAAAAACATTAATGACTAAAACTTAATACTAATTGAGTATAAAGAATAAACTGTGTTGAGAACAAATAAAAATAAAGATAAAAAAGGGGGAAACATGGCTGAAAACGCAGCACAAATACAATTAGGTCAACAAACAGCGTTGTTTAAGAAAACAGACATGGGTTGACAATAGGGGGGTAAGGAAGGTTACATGGAATTTATTAGGTAGTACTTCGTTTTTATCTTAAACTGGTTGAGAGAGGTACAGTCTTTAACATGGTTGGGAAGGTCATTCCACATTTTGGGTCCCTTGATTTGTAGAGCATTTCTAGTTTGATTAAGTCGTACTCATGGAATATCAAAACTGAATTTATTTCTGGTGTGGTGCTCATGGGATCTGTTACAACCTTCAATGAAGCTTTTGAGGTCAGGATTGGCATTACAGTTCAGCGTTTTATATATGTATAATACACATGAGAGAATGTGCAGTGACTTAATATCTAACATATTCAGAGATTTTAGTAGGGGTACCGAGTGATTTCTGGGGCCAGAGTGGGATATTGTCCTAATAGCAGCTTTGTGTTGAGTAATTAGAGGACGTAAATGATTTTGGGTAGTAGAACCCCAAGCACAAATACCATAGTTGAGATATGGATAGATGAGGGAGTAATAGAGCGTCACCAGGGCATGGCGGGGTACATAATATCTGATCTTAGAAAGAATGCCAACAGTTTTTGAAACTTTTCTTGATGTATACTTCTATTGCTCTACTGCTCCCTTTCATCAAACTAAGTGGTTCGTAGTTGGTTGTATTCTTGTACCAACCCGCAGATCCTGATGTTGCAACTGCTGTGTTGGGGTCACTGTACATCTTTTGCATTGTTCTGTTTCTAATTACTTTCTTAATCTGTGGTATGTAAATGTCTACATTTCTTCTCTTAGTTGCAAGTTTTGCAGCTTCGACTGCAATGTCAGTTCCTATTATTCCCACATGACTTGGCACCCAGTTGATAAGTACCCGTCGGCCTTGTCGTTTGAGTGTTTGCATTAATGATATGACATTTGTGATCAGATGTATGTTATCACATATGTGTTCTTGTTGCAAGGTTTCAATGGCGGTTCTCGAATCTGTATGTATGATAGCATGTTGTTGATGTTCAGCAAGAGCATGTTCCAAAGCCTTTTGAATGGCTAGCATCTCTGTTTGTAAAGTCGAACACCCATTTGAGAGCCTCCAACTATTTACAGAGTTTCCTGCTTTAACTGCAGCTCCGGTTTCTTGTCCCTGCTGGTCTACTGATCCATCTGTGAAGTAAGTGAAGCTGTCGGATGCAATGTTTGCTTCTATATGCATCTGTGCAATGTTACGTAGCAGATGAGGATTTGTCCTGTTCTTTTTTCCTTCAATAACCATAATCTTAAAGTCTGCTGGTAGAGATTCCCAAGGGGCTTGCATAACAAAGTCTGCATGTATTTCGTCGACACCCTTCTCAGTGACTGTTTGTTATATCGAATGTATTGATGGTGTTTATCGCACACTGGGTCCACCTGTTGCTATTGGAGGCTCTTCTGTCCAGAGTTAGTGCTCCGGTGATTATATCTTTAAGTGAACGGATTCTAGGTCTAGTCAATATCTTGGTCAGCATGCACGCAGCGATCCCTTTTACCCTTATTTCAATCGACGTTAACTTGGTTTCTAGTCTTAGGTTCAGTATTTTAGTCCATCTGGGAGCTCCTATTATGATTCGCAACGCATCGTTTTGAATAACCTCAACGTTGGCAGTCTCCGTGGTGCAGTGGTAAGATACTCGCCTGGCGTTTCGCAAGCGCCTTGCCTTGGGTTCGAATCCTGGCCGGGGAGGATTGACCGGGCGCCAATCCTTAACTGTAGCCTCTGTTCACCCAGCAGTGAATGGGTACCTGGTTGTTAAACGATTCGGCGGGGGTCGTATTCCGGGGAAATTAGGGTTAAGGACCTGCCCGAAACGCTACGCGTACTAGTGGCTTTACAAGAATGTAAAACTCTTGTATGTAACGTTTGCCCACTGACCAGAAGAAAGAGTGAGTAAGTCGTGCGCTGCAAAATCAACTAGGGAACGAACGGCGTGTATGTAAAACATTCTTAACACTTTGTGTCCCGCTCCTAGACGGGGCCCTGTGATTGCTCTCATTATATTTAGTCGTGATTTTGCTTTCTCCTTTAGATATTGAATTTGCTTGTTGAATGTCATTTTAAAATCTATCAACACTCCGAGATATTGATATTGTGTAACCCACTGAAGGTTAATGTCTTGAATGCGTAGGTGCCTGTCTGGAGTGTTGCCACCTAGTCTCATTGCCTTAGACTTCTGTGCATATAGTTTTAGCCCTAAAACGCTGCATTCAGATGTTACTTTATCTAATGGACCTTGTGCTTTATTTAGAAGTGAAGGACCTGTAATGACTAATGCTATATCATCAGCATAGCTTAGCAATTTAACCCCTTCTGTAAATGTCATGGTAACAAGGTTTTCCATAAGGATGTTAAAAAGACTAGGACTGAGGACTCCTCCTTGTGGAGTCCCATTCTCATGTAAGTGGTAGTCCGACACTTGTCCTTGCAAATTTTCTCTGGCATACCTGTGACTTAGGTAATCTTGAATCCATGCTAGCATTTTTCCCTTTACACCTTTTTTAACTAAGGTGTGTAAAATTGCTTGCGGGCTTGCAAGTTCGAATGCTTTTTCTAGATCAAGGAAGATCACTGTAGCTGAACCCGAGTTAACTGTTTCTAGTAATGTTGCTATGCAGCTGGCAGTACCTACTCCTCTAGTGAAGCCAAATATGTGTTTATACAGTCTCCAGTCTTCCACAATAGCCTATTTAAGACCATCCGTTCTGCAGTTTTACTAATGCATGATGTTAATGAAATAGGTCTGTAATTGCCAGGTTCTTTCGGCTTAGGAATCGGTATGATGTCTGCTTTCTTCCAAGAGGTCGGTAGTTTGCCTTGCTGCCAAGATGCATTGATGACGTCCAATATTCCTTGTTCTCCAGCAAGACCTGCATGTGCGATCATTGAGTATGTAATTTTATCAGCACCTGGTGCAGTGTCCTTACCACCGTTTTTGGCTCTGTTTAGTTCTTGTTTGGTGAAGGGACAATCACATTCGTCATTTATAGCTATGCTCTCATGAATGACTGTCAACCTCTCTTGTTTTAATTGTTCTTGCTGCCTTCGGACCATTGCAGGAAGCTGATATGAAGCTGTTCTTTCTGCAAATTGGAGAGCAAGTCTCTCAGCCTCCTGCAATGGTTAAATACATGCCTGTGGTCGGGCTGGTCGACCTGATATAGTTTTAATCTGACCCCATATCTTGCCAAGACTACTATGTTCATTTAGAGTTTGACACCACTCAAACCATCTTGCCTCCTTTACTTCTCTGGAAACTCGTCTTGCTTCAGATATCACGGCTCTTAGCAGAGTTCTTCCTTCTAGTGTGGAGTTTCTCTTTAGATGTTTTCTGAAGATGTTGACTCTGTGATTCTGTTCTTTAACTTCATTACTATAGAACCAATAGTTCTTTCGTTTTGTGTTTCCTGTGATAATGATTGGAATAGCTTTGTTTGCAGCAGCTGCAATGGCTTCCTGCAGATTGGTCTCGTGTATGTTCAAATCCTCAGGTAGCGTGTACGTTGCATACCATTTTTCAAGTTCTTCTTGGTATATATTCCAATTGGTCTTTCTTAAATTCCACCTAGGTTGTGCAGGTGGTGTAGGAGGTCGTTCTATGTTTAGTGTTGTGACAGTAGCATAGTGGTCACTGGTGATCACCGGGTCTACTTCCCACTTCGCCTGATGCTTGAGTGCTGTTGAGATTAATGTAAGATCAAGAGAACCTCCTAGAATGTGAGTGGGTTCCCCAGTGTTGAGAAGCGTAATTTCAGGTACTTCTCGCAGAGCTGCAGCTAAATGGCGCCCATCTGCATTGGCTGGCCCAGTCGCACCTAACTCTTGATGATGAGCATTAAAATCCCCAGCAATAATTACATTTTCCTGCGTGGCCAAGGCAAGCACTGCCTCTGCTTCTAGTTTACGTCTAGGGGGCTTGTAAACGTTGTATATGAGGAGCTCAATATTAGCCATATTCACTGTTACTGCTGTGATGGGAAAATGAAGGAGTGTAGATGTTCAGCAGTCCTCCTAATGGCTGGTGTCAATGCCTATCACATTAAAGAAAAAAAAAGATCGACTGCTTGGCTGTTGTCTGTGATAAAGTAAGGGAATACACGCAAAACACATAGTATGAATAATGAAACTGTAATTAAATTGAAAGCAAATTAGAAACAAAGACAATTCCTTGGCTATGTACAGCGCAAACAAACAAGTACAAAAATATAACATAAAAATTAAGAACAGGGATGACGTTACTCTATAATATAAAGACAAAATGAAATAAGCAGGTGCTGAGAATAAAGCGCTAGCTGAGAAACATCCACCTGATAGACAGAGCGTATATCAGTTAGTTGTTCACAGTTTGAGAACACAAGATATTCTAACTTCAATGACTGGTTCAAGCCCAGACATCGACTAAGTAGAAGACGCTGAGGTGCAGAGGTGCAGGTGTGCAGTCGGCGGATCACCAATCAGAAGCAGGCAGGCTGGGAATGGTAGTTTGCTGGTTGATGACGGTGGCGAGCCGGCATGGAGGGAGTGTGGAGTAGGGGGGACGTTTGCCTCCTGGTCAAAACGTTTTGTGCTACTGGTAGACGTATCTTGAAGGTAGCATCTTATTGTTGTATGTATATAAGTAACTTTATGTAGGGAAGAGCAGGCTCAATCTGTCTTGAAAGAGATTATCGTCACAACTATCCCCCGAAGCCTGCTCTAATGGGTGAAGCTACGTCTTCAGATGGTAGAGTGGTAGGTGTAGCTGCCTCTACCTCATAGACTCTGGAGAGGGCGTCTGCTATGATGTTGTCAGAACCCTTGATGTAGAAGATCTCCAGGTTGAAATTCTGCAGATACAAAGCCCATCGTAGAAGTCGTTGATTGTTGAATTGGGCTTGCTGCAAGAAGTGTAGGGGATTGTGGTCCGAGTAGATGGTGGTAGACCGAGCACCTTGTAGGTAAGATGCAAAGTGCTGTAAGTTCAGGACGATGGAGAGGAGTTCCTTTTCGATAGTGCTGTAATTCTTCTGGTGTGGTTTTAACTTGTAGCTGTAGTAGCTAACAGGTAGAACCTCCTCGCCTCGTTGTTGCATCAGGACGCCCCCGATGCCGGTACCACTGGCGTCGACATGGAGGATGAAAGGCTTCGTGATATCTGGCGAGGCGAGAATGGGATTAGAACAGAGCAGAGATTTAAGTTGTTCAAAAGCAATGGTTTGCTGAATGGTCCAATGACACCGTTGCTTGGGGCTGGTTAAAGTGATCAATGGTGTCGCTACCGTACTAAAATTCTTCACAAACCTACGGTAGTAGGAGGCAAGACCAAGGAAGCGCAGGAGCTGCTTCCTGGTGGTAGGCTGTGGGTAATGCTGGATGGCTTTTTTTTTATTATTATTATTTTCTACCACAGACGTGGCCACACATTTACAATGCTAACCAGCATATATACATTTTCTTCTGTCCTCTATGGACATGGTTAGAGAAATGTTAAACATAGAGTTCAAGGGTTTATTGAACACTCAACCACAGAAGGTGATTCGGTGCTTTTAAAATGCTAAGCTAACCTACATACGTAAATACATAGATACACAGATTTACATGTGCCCTACATAAAGTGTTTGATGTGTCTTTTACATAGTGTCATTAATGTACATTCACAAAGGTGAAATGTTATTCTGATCAGCTTCCATATATACTTTATACCCATACATATACATACACACACATATACATACATATATACACACACATGCATTCACGTACATCTGTCTCATTTACTCTGACAGGGTGAGATAGCTGATAAAGAAACTAGTGTGCAATTAAGCACTTAATCACTGAAGGTGATGAAGGTGCTTTTACAAGCTCAGGTTATATAGTTACATCATATATATACATTGTATGATTGATATATTACATGGTCAATCTTGGATACAAGTCCAATATATCATCAAGTGTTCCAGTACTCATATAGTAATTACAGAGTTCAGCATACCTTAGCCCAGGAGGGCGAAAGTCAGTCAGTATGGGACATTCTACAATATAATGTTCAAGAGAGTGCATGTTTTCTCTTTCACAAAGTTGACACATTGTGTACTCGGCATTTGGGTTTTGAGAAAGCTGCCAGATACGTCTATATCCCAGGCGTATTCTGGCCACTATAACATCACATTGCCGGGTTCTTGTTCTATTAGTCCCATATGTGAATGCCTCCTCACGATATCTATCATAATATTTAATGCTACAACTTTCAGGTCTTTGTGAATTTGTTAGGTCGGTGAGATTTTCATTAGATATTTGTTTAAGTATTCTCTTTGTCACTGCTAATGAAACACCCATATCAATTTCTATCACTGGTGTTCTGCAGGCTGTCTTAGCAAGCATATCAGCAGTGTCATGCCTTGAGATGCCAACATGTGATGGTATCCATAGGAATTTAATCTCAAATCTCATTTCTTTAGCAGCTAAAACATTCATTCGAATATCACTGACTATTTTCTGGGTGTCACTACTATGTGCATTCAGTGCCAGGAGTGCACTCTGCGAGTCACAGTATATAAGTCCACTGCCTTTGTCTTTTAAAAATTCAGTGGCAAGGTATATGCCTGTAAGTTCGGTTTGAGTTGTACTTGCCCAGTCATTGACGCGCTTCATTGCTGTATGTACGAGAGAAGATTGTTCAAATATGTTACATGCACATCCGGTACATCGTCCACCTTCTTCTACAGAGCCGTCGGTATAGCACTGATAAACATCGTTACCCATACTCTGAGTACTTTCAGTGATGCTTTTCAGTGTTAACTGTTTTAATAATGTAGTGTGCACACTATCTTTCTTGGGCGCATTTACAAAATCAACTGATAGATCCCAGCTATCCCATGGAGTAATTGGCTGATTAATCATTAGTTGAGTTGGGTACATATTTAATATTTTGATGGAGTTGGCTACCTTGTAGAACCAATATACATAATCAGATTTCGTTCTTCTTCTATAGACCTCAGGTGAGTGCAGCATATTAGAAAGTTTAGCTAGAAACTTCATGTGTTGTCTAGATGTACTCAATGCCTTCACGCCGAAAACTGTGCTAATAGACAAAATTCTCTCACTTATGGTAGGTAATTTTAACTCTGCTCTCATATTAACTATTCTCGTGGACTTTGGAGCCCCAAGGATGAGACGCATAGCTTCATTTTGCAAGGTTTCAAGAGATTTCAGCTCTTTGTCAGTATACAGTGTGAGATGTAGAGCATTGTAGTCAATCACAGAGCTTATAAATGATATATAAAACATTCTAGCAAGTCTCACGTTAAGTCCATGATTGACACCAACAAGGACCCGCAAGGGCTTTAATCTCTCCCAAAGTCTCCTCTTGAGAGAAGAAAGGTACCCAGGGTCGTTAATGGGGACACCAAGGTATCTGTAAGACTTGCAGTTCTCAAGTGCTCGCCCATCTATATGATAATTGGGTGGTGGAATACCACATGGAATGAGGGCACGAGTTTTCTGTACAGAGATAAGGAGGCCACATTCCTCAGCTCTAGTAGCAAAAGCGTCGAGCAGAACTTGCATTCTAGGCTCGGAGGCAGCCTGTAAACATATATCATCAGCATAACAAATGACAGTGTCTTCATTATTAGTTGGAAGATCTTTAATAAGTTTATGCATCAGAACGTTGAACAACAAGGGGCTGAGGACCCCTCCTTGTGGAGTTCCCAGTTCAAAGTGTTTGCTCTCTGTGCTGTTAACACCATTAAACAAAACATATGCTGTACGATTAGACAAATAGCCCTTTATCCATTTCAGTAATTTTCCTTGTATTCCCAGCTCGGCAGCTTCAATATGTGCGAAGTACTCAGCAAAACAGTGTTGTGTACTGAACCCAGGCATAAATCCAAACAGTTGGGGTGACAGGTGCCCCTGTATACGATACATGAGTCGGTTAAGAACAATACGTTCAAGCACTTTACAAACACACGTTGTTAGAGATATGGGTCTATAATTATCTGAGTGTGGTTTGGGGATGGGAACAATGACACTCTTTGTCCAAGCATCAGGTAATACTCCTTCACGTAAACTCATTCTGTACAACACTAATAATGGATTACCTGGTACGTGTGAGACTAATCTCAGTAGACTGTAAGTTATACCATCCTCTCCAGGAGCAGTTGATTTTCCCATCTTTAGTGCATGATTTAATTACCATTCAGTTACATCATTAAGGTCTGACACGTCGATAGCTGTACAGGCAAGATTGATGGTTCGTTGTCTGTTGGGGCGTGTGTCATCAAGTTTGTGCTGTATGTTAATTGGGAGTGAGTCGTAGCTCGATGTTAGTGCCCATTGATCAAGGAGGATGTTTGCTTGTTCTAGTGGGCTGTGGTGCAGCGGTTTGGTTGGGCTGCTTCTAGAGATTTTTCGTATCTTTTCCCAAACTTCAACAAGTGTTGTTTGCTCATTTATACTTTGTAGAAACTCTTCCCAATGTTTATTACGTATGACGTTGCTCATGTCTCTCACCTCTCTATTTGCAACTAGAAATGCATGCAAGTCACCTTGTGCTTTGGTTCGTTTGTACGTATCTCCAAGTTGCTTTACTCGTTCATGTTCTTTAACAAATACGGGGTCAAGGACCCACTTGGGTGGTGGTAGGTGTTGCCCACTTCTGCTAGGCTTACGACCTGTTCCCCAACACACCCATGTGTTATAGTTGGTAGTAATCGTATCAACGAGATCTCTGGAGAAGGCTTGTACATTCGTTATTGTGTAATCTTGATACCATTTTGAAATACAATTAATAAAGTGGTCATGCAAGCCATATGGAATATTCATTTTCCGTCTCTGATGTCTATTAGGTACATCACACTGTACCTCATAGGAAGCAGAAACTGCATAGTGATCACTAACCAAGTGATTTACCAACGAACATTCCATCCTATCTTGCACAAGGTTTCTACCCATTACATAATCAAGTCTGTCTCCCAATAAATGAGTTTGGGTATCCGTAGTATACACGGTTAATCTGTTGTCATAAACATATTTTATAAATTTGCATCCATTATCGTTGTTAGTACTGTCTCCCAGCGTAATATGTCTAGCATTAAAATCTCGCATGTATATTGTCCCATGATTGTCTAGACCTGGGAACAATGCTACATTGAGTTTCTGGCTTCTGGCATATACGTTGAGGAATGAAAAGTGGCCTGCTGTAGTTTGTACATGAAAGTGATGGTACTGTGTGAGTACATTGTGTGACGTGCTCACAAGAATGTGCGGTAAATCACTTCTGACGTATGTTAATAGGCCTGTGGCGTTACTGTTATTATAGGATGCATACCCTCTGATCTTTGGTGGGGTTTTGTTTATCATGTTGGACGTGTAGGGCTCCTGTATAGCAATTATATCTATGTTGTTACTGGTAACATGTGCGATTAGATCATTCAGTCTTTTGTTGATGCTACGAATGTTTCAACTGAGAAACCTAATGGTTCTTGTGTCAACAGCAGCCATCGTCTTGGTGTTGTTCCTCCCTGGGACTGGTGGTCCCATTGTTGTCCTTGTCCCACTTACACAATGTGTCAATATGTGACTCTACGACGTAAAGAGCCACACCAACCTGGCGTTTTGTGTCGTCAGGAACATCTGGTGACATCATCAGATTCTTGATCATTGAGCAACTCGGGATGGTCCGCGAGTGAATGCTCTCTGTAAGTCGTAGGGCATAATTACTGTCACTCAGAATATTATCTTTTTCATTCTCGTACCTGGCTTGAGCGCGTTCCTTAAGGGGTTATGGTACCCGAAAATCCGAAGAAAAATGGAATATTTACGAAAAATTACGAAAAATACTACAACGTTCTGGCAACACTGTGGTGCAAACCGTTTAATTTTATCTTGAAAAATAACGTAATTAGAGTCAAATTTCCCGCTGCAACTTTCTTGAATCTGGTCCTCACGGCGTAGGTGCGCCACGGGGTATTGTATCTTACGTTGTAGAAGTCTTATTTTTCGTAATAGCGTTGAAAATAACATGTTATGCATAAAATGAATATAAACTCACTCATTGGCAACAGTATCGTGTGAGAGAGAGGGTCGTATGTGGCTCAGCCCATCAGTGACTGCGTCTCTTTTGGGGAGTGGATGTATGCTGACGCGCTCTCACATTATCTCCCAGAACTCATGCTATTTGTACTGCAATATGACTTACCAAACGAACAAGAGAAAAGCATTGAAAGCTAGATGCATGCGAGCTCTCCATAGAAGGTACAAGCTGGCCGCAATGCGTAAATCACGCATGGTCACGAGTGACCGCGAGTAGAGTAACTTGTCGCGCGCTACGCAACTCCAACTTTTACAACTAGATCTGCCTTCACAGCCTTTATTTATTATTCAATTTACATGAAACTTGCACATTATATGTAGAGTTTACGCCTCTAAAACCGGTTGATATTTTTCTTATCTACGTAGATTTATTGATTTTATAAATAATGATACACTTCATTTTGTTGCATACGTTTTTGGGAAACTTTTAAAAATCTGTATTATTGCACTAAATACATCTGGGATAAAGATCGATCAACCAAATCTTTATTATATAGTAAGGTAAGGCTGAGTGTCGTAGAAATGATTTTGGTTCACAATTGTGGGCTGTGAAAGTAATTGAACATTGTTGAAAAATTGTATAATTTTTGTTTTGTTTTTCTCCTTCTCTATTTAGGCTGAGATGCTGAAGCTTGGCCTAGGTGCAGCACCTTTCACATGTATCAGGATAATAAATTATGAATACCCTACAACAACTCTCATATTTCCGGTCTTATAACCCCTTAAGGACATGAATCAGTTTAAAATATTCTGATGCAGATCGACTTCCTTTTCCAGTTAATGTTTCTGTGTCACTAACACTGTTGTCATCCCTGAGTTGACTGACGACATCGCTGCCACCGCCTCTGTTGTCGCTCTCCTCTCTGCCGCCGCTACTGCCGCCGCTGCCGCCGCCGCCGCTGCCGCCGCCGCCGCTGCCGCCGCCGCCGCCGCCGCCGCCGCAGGTACCTTTACCAGCGCGGGTCACGGCTGTAACACAGCAGCATGGAGGTTGCTGTATCTCTTGTGAAGGAGCCTGACGTAGCATCTGTATAATTCCAGTCAGTTCTGCTACCTGCGCTTGCAAGGCTGCCAACTGTCCTTTAACTGTTATCTCAGACTGTTGTGTGTTGTCAGGGGCGTTGCTGGTACTGTCACCGTTATGGGATGGGTCAACAGTACTAAAGCCGGCATGAGTAGACACTTGTTGTGTCTCGGGCACTTGCCTCCTTGTGCCAAGGGAGGCTGGCCGTTTGGTACAGTCTGAGTGCCAGATGGTTACTCCTTCCGTACCACATCTGAGACACCTCAGCGGCGGTTTAGTTGGAGTCACAGTTTCAGGTTGTTGCCCTGCTTCTGTTACAGTGTTCTGTTGCTCCTGTTCCAGTTTTCTTTGGTCTCTGGTCTTCTTATACGGACAGTTCTTCAGTGGGTGATCACCGGAACAGAAAGCACACCTGGGTGTGGAGCACCAGCAGTGCTTAGCTATGTGGCCACTGCCACAGCACTTGTAACCCTCCACAGGGCTCGGTTCCCACACCCTGAACGTGCTGGGGGGCGCAAACTCCCCACCAAACCAATACTTTTTAGGTGGCGGATCATGCTTCTTCCAGATTATGACTATTTGATTGGTGGGTTTATCATTTTTGGTCAATCTTCTTGCTTTGTGAACCCCGTCTAATTCATAGACCCACTCTAGTGGATACTCGTGATGGTATCTGTAGACTAGGTATTCATCCATCTTCTTGTTTCGCGATGGATTATCTTGAAGAGAGAACTTTATACCACCTATTGTTCCTTGCTGAAGAGCACCCACAACTTGCTTATTCTGTCTTGAAACGTACACATATGGGGAGTTGACATGTGGACGTAGGAGGTCTATAGAGCCAAGTTCATACTCCTTGCTCAGTGCCTTGCTCCAAACAATCTTGTCAGCTACACTCGTGCCTTTAGGGAAGGCCAGGCGCGTGTACTCTGTCTTTGGTGCTAGCGGACGTCGTCCACCCTGTTGTTCACCACGCTTTAGTTTCCTTCTCTGATTTTTACTTAACACGGTCATAAACCCATCACTGGATGGTAAGGTGACAGTGTCACTGGTCATGGTGGGGGGGAGCCCTGATGGCCCGGCAGCTACCTCCTCCATTACTGCTTCTTCATGTGACATTAATTTGAAATAATATCGTCCGATACCTGGTGTGACGATAATCTCTTTCAAGAGAGATTGAGCCTGCTCTTCCCTACATCATTACGTCGTAACATACAAGATACTATATAGAAGATACGTCCACCAGTATCGCCAAACGTTTTGCCCAGGAAGCAAATCGTACCAAGCACACCCCGACACCTGGCAACAGCCCACCGTAACCAGCAAACTGCTCATCCTCTGCCTGCCTGTTGCTGATTGGCTGGTGTCTCGTCGCACCTGCACTCCGCCACCACCACGAGTCGTCGTCTGGGCTGCAGCACGCCAGACTCATCAGAATATCTTTGTGCTCCATGGAGTTGACATCTCTCGCTGGTAGACTAAGCCTTGGCTTTCGTGTACTAAGGGAGGTGGCAGCTTGAAGCCAGTATTCCAGCACCGCACATATTTTATTTTGCTATCACTGTAACTTACTTGTCTTAGCGTAACTTTTCATTGCCAGTTATTATTCATGTTATTTTGTTTGTTGACTTGTCCTACATTTTATGAGATTGCCTTTATTCATGTCTTGTTTTCTAGAGTAATTAAAATTTCATTGTTTATATACTTGTGTTTTGTGTGTTTTCCCATTACCTTACCACAGACGAAAGGACAAACTTTTCTCTTTTTTTTTGTGATGTGATGAGGCCCTGCCCCCAGCTTTTGAAACAGCCGAACACCAACGCTTTACCGTCACACTGGTTAATACCATTTATAACCATGTGATGATGAATAACATGACAAATGGCAGGGCAAGCAGCAAGCCCTACCAGTCATCAGCGCCCAACAGTCATAAACCTGCTCTGAGGGGAAGAGCACTCTCAGTGGGTTTGAGTGTGCTCAGACGACTTGGATAAACACTTGGGTATTCCACTTGGTTGGTTGGGACTCGCAGAGGGTAGCCCTCAGTGACTTATTCTCCTATGTGTGGACAGAAGATCCCCCTAAGACAGCCTAACCCTGCTACAAGGGTGAACAGATGCCCAAGTCAAGTGGCACCCCAGATTTTACAGGTAACCACATGGGCCACTGGACCGTTCCACTTGACCTGTTGAAATGGTGAAATGAGAAGAATAAGAGAAAGTGGGGAAGATAAGTCTTATAACTAGGAATGTACAGTTGCTCTGTACAAAGCTGGCATCATTGAAGTGTTGGCGGCTGTCAACCTCCCGCCAGGGAAGGGATAGGGGGGACCGTTGGGTCAGCGCTCTAACCGCAAGGGTCAGAGGTCCGTGGGGGTCAGATTACGATCCCACAACTCTCCTTGCTGTTTGGTGCCTGAAGCTGTAGATGCCCTGTGGTTCTTGCTAGAGTCTTACAGTGAGTCCCAGGTACACTGTACAGACGATGCTGTGTTATTAGCACCAGCAATGCATTAAATACAAGTGTTTGGAAGGCTTCCCCTAAGGGAGCGGAGGGGGCAGGCTAGCCTGCCTCCAAGCCTCAGGTGCCACTCCCTTGTTCACTCTAGGGTTCCTTTGATACTAGTGACTTATGCAACAATGTTGGAGCACTCAGCAGCACAGTAGTATTGTGACGATACAACCCCGGCGATCACAGCACAAGGTTGGGGATGAGGGACTGAACCCAAAGAGAGAGAGGAGGCGCGCACATCCTCTCAGCTCAAGGACTGGCCAGCGAGTGCTGGATGGCTTGAGTGTGTATGTTTAACGGAGCTAGGCTGCCACTCCCTATCACATGACCAAGATAACGCACTGTACCTTTAGCAAATGTGGACTTGCCCAAGTTGATGCTGAGGCCAGCTGTCAGGAGCTTTGCGAACAATCGTTGCAGCTGGAGCAGATGTTCGCTCCAGGTGTTGGTTGCCACCACGATGTCATCCACGTAGGCGTAGGTGTTATCTAAGCCATGGATGACGCAGTTGACAGCTCGCTGGAAGGTGGCCGGGGCATTACATAGTCCAAATGGAAGGCGTTCATATCTGTAAAGGCCAAAAGGAGTGGTGAAGGCAGATATTTCCTTAGCTCGTTCTGTCAAACATACGTGGTAGTATCCCTTGAGTAATCTAGTTTAAATAAATACCGAGCATTACCAATAGCGTCAAGGATGTCATCTATTCTAGATAATGGGTAAGCATCCTTGACTGTCACAAGATTCACTTTCCGGTACACAGCCTCACTTTACCGTGAGGTTTCGGCACCAAGATGCAGGGTGAGGCCCAAGGGGACTCACAAGGGGTGGCCAGCCCATGATCCAGGAGGTACTGTACCTCAGCACGCATAACTTCCTTTTTGCTCGGGCTGATTCGGTAGAAAGGTTGACGAATCGGCCGGGTGTCAGGGAGTAGCTGGATGTCGTGCTGAACCACATTGCACTCCTGTGGATCATCGCTGAACAACTTCTGATGTTCCTTGAAGATTCTGAAGAGAGGAGCACTATTACTGTCCTGCAAATAGGTATGAAGATCAGTTAGGATTTCCGAGTTGGAAGGCACTGACTCAGTGTTAGTGCTTTCGGGAGGAGAAGCAGGGAAGGTCTCACTGTGGAGGTATGGACCTTTAAATGTGGATAATGATACCAACACAGTGGGGGGAGTACCTTGATATTGCTTCAGGAGGTTGACGTGGCACAACTGGGTCTTCCGCCGCCTATCTGGAGTCTCAAGAACGTAGTTGTGGTTGTTTCTGCACTCCTTGATGCGGTAGGGTCCTGAAAACTTGTTTTGCAATGGAGAACCTGGGATAGGAAAATATGCCAACACGAAGTCTCCTGGTTTAAATTTCCTTATTTTGCTGCTTTGGTCAAAATGAGTCTTCATCATCTCCTGAGCTTTCAATAGATTGGCATTAGCAAATTTACGTACTCTCTCTAGAATGTGTTTTAAGTTTTGAAGAAACTGGGCCACATTCTGAGGGTTACTGAAGGTGGCATTACGTAGAGAGTCTTTAAAAGCTTTGAGAGGAGTACGGCACTTACGTCTGTAGAGCATCTCATAAGGAGATACTCCTAGAGACTCATTGGGGAGACTTCTGAAAATGCACATAATGATGTCAAGTTGTTTATCCCAGTCCTTCAAGGTTTCATTGCAAAATTTCTTTAGGAGTGCTTTAAAAGTCTGATGACTACGTTCAAGAGAACCCTGTGAAGCAGGATGATAGGGGCTGGACTATACCCGTGTGATGTTGAACTCTTCCAGTGTCTTCTTGAAGAGATCACTGGTGAAGTTGGTGCCACAGTCGCTCTGAACCTCTCTTGGAAATCCATACTGGGCGAAGATCTTCAATAGTTGTTTCACCACAGTAGCAGCTGTAATGTTCTTTACTGGAACTGCTATGGGGAATCTGGTGGTAGGACACAGGATAGTTAGTATATAGGCGTTGCCAGAACTGGTCCGGGGTAAAGGACCAACACAGTCTATGATGAGTCTGTGGAAAGGTTCCGCAGGCACCTGGATAGGAGTCAATGGAGCCTGGTAATAGAGATGTTAGGTTTACCTGCCATCTGACATGTATGACACTGTTGCACGTAACTTATTTATTTATTTATTTATTTATTTATTTATTTATTTATATATATACAAGAAGGTATATTGGGTTTGTGAGAATACATTCAATATAACAGTATTTACAATCTTATAAAGCCACTAGTACGCGCAGCGTTTCGGGCAGGTCCTTAATCTAGCAGATAATTTTAAGTAGGTAATTTCTATCAGAATTGATAAATGATAACAAATACATTGCAAGAGAAAAATGAGATGAGAGAGCTTAGTAAGTAAATTAAAGCATATTGTTATATTAAAGCTCTGATTGATTACATTGACAGCTTGATTGGTAATTTAAACAAGATTAATAGACACCATATAGCCGATTGACAGCACATATAAGAAAGCAATGATCACAATGGTAAAGATGCTCAGATTGGGTACATAAAGATTGGTAGACTGGGTAGCAATAGATACAGATAAACAAGATTAATAAACACCATACAGCAGATTGGCAGCACATATAAGAAGACAGCAATGATCACAATGGTAAAGATGTTCAAATTGGGAACATAAAGGTTGGGAGATTGGATACCAATAGATACAGTGCAATTTTAATGCAAAAGGTGAAAAACTATGAAGATGAAATTAGGTACTTTTTAGTATTGATTTTGAATGATGTAAAAGTTGGACAGCTTTTCAATTCAATAAGGAGTGAGTTCCATAAACTGGGTCCCTATATTTGCATAGAGTGTTTACACAGATTAAGTTTAACTCTGGGGATATCAAAGATATATTTATTTCTGGTGTGGTGATAATGGGTCCTATTACATCTGTCCAGGAAGAGTTTCAGAGCAGGATTTGCATTTAAGAACAGGGTTTTGTAAATGTAGTTGACACAAGAGAATTTATGGAGTGAGATTATGTTTAGCATGTTTAGGGAGTTAAACAAGGGGGCTAAGTGCTGTCTGAAAGCAGAATTTGATACTATTCTGATAGCAGATTTTTGCTGGGTGATGATGGACTTGAGGTGGTTTGCAGTGGCTGAACCCCATGCACAGATACCATAGTTGAGATAGGGATAGATTAGTGCATAATATAGAGAGATGAGAGCAGAGTTAGGTACATAATATCTGATTTTGGAGAGTATCCCAACTGTTTTAGAGACTTTCTTAGTTATGTGTTGTATGTGGGTACTGAAGTTGAGTCTCTTGTCTAGGAATAGGCCAAAACGACTTTTGACGTCTTTAACCATACCTGGCCAGTAGTAGTCTTGTCTGATTCCGTGGTAGGTTTTGTTAAAACCATAGTGAGAAAGTGCTCCGTGGGCCAGGTGTAGAATATTGGGCCGTAGGCTGGTGGGAACTACTAGTTGTTCGATATTTGCCCAATCGTCATCCTCCTTCAGCTTACTGGGTCTGTACCTGCGGTAGAGCAACTGATTCTCTAGGAAGAACCCAGGGATACTGTCAGGTTGAGTCTCAGCCAGGAAGAATAATGGTGTTAAAGATGGATCCTCCCTCTGTAACTTACGGAACTCCAACATAGTAAGATTCGGTGGTAGATTCTGATGGTCTTGAGGGACAGCGGTTGCAGTAGAGTCAGCTGGTTTCGGGCGTGCAGCTTGTGCACGGGTGGTCACCAAAACCAGAGGAGAAACTTCATCACTTTCTTGAACCTGTGCTGAAACATACTTAAAGATGGGATTGTCCACTACAGAGTTACACACCTGGGGTTTGTCCATGATGATCAGGTTGGACGGTTGCAGATCTTCTGCCATGTCGTTGCCCAGGAGAAGTTGCACTCCAGACATGGGAAAAGGCTTGGACTTCACCGGTCACAAAAGGACAATTAATCTAGGTGGACTCTGGCGAGTAGATACGGAGTAGTAGCAGTGAGGTCAGTGATAAGGACGGTTTCCCCGGTGTAGGTGATGTTAGGCACAGCTAATTTCAATATTATGGACTGAAGAGCCGCTGTGTCTCCTCAGGATCTTCAATTTGAAACGTCCCTCCGAATCTATACCGTTGGTAGAGACAGTTCCAGGATACAGGTGTTTGCTGAAGAGAGAAAGATCATTAACAGGAACACCAACATTCATCACAGGCTTACCGGACTTAGGAGGAGTCGGTTTGGGTTTAGTAGTTTCATTATTACCTTTGTGTTGAGCCTTCCCACATCTATCTATGGTATGTCCATAGAGTTTGCAATACTTACAATACAATTGAGAGCTCGCTTGATCTGTACTCACTTTATCATAATTATACCAAGACTTCTTACTGGAAGGTGGTGTTAGCCGGTGGATGAGGCTGTAGGTGTCAGCCGACTTCGCACATCTGATGTAGTCGGTTTCTTCTTTGTCTGCTAAATATAAATGGACGGAAGGGGGAACACGTCTCAAGAATTCTTCAACTAGCATGAGGTTGACGAGTTCTGAAAATGTAGAGACACGTGCTGCTTCCAGCCATTTCATGAAATATCTTTTCTTTGTATTGGCAAATTCTAGAAAGGTGGTGGTACTTGCCTTTAGATAATCACGGAATTTTCGTCTGTAGCTTTCGGTGGAGAGAAGGTAGGCGTCCAAAACTGCTTGCTTCAGGGTCTGGTAGTCATTCTCAGATGCTAAGGTACTGAGAGTAACTGCAGCTCTTCCTGTGAGATGCACTCTGAGAAGGGTAGACCATTGATCTGCAGGCCAGCTAAGTTTTTTAGCTAGGGTCTCAAAAGTGGTGAAAAATACATCGATCTTTGTCTCAACGAATGGTGGCATTAACTTACTTGCATGGGAGACATTGAAACTTACGGGAAGACTAGCGGTAGCTTGTTGGCGCCGAGTGTGGTGTGTAGTTTCCAACGCGAGTTCTTGTTGACGACATGCTATAGCCATATCGGCTTGCTTCTTATCAAGCTCGCGTTGCATCTCCAGGTGACGTTGTCTTGCTTCAAGCTGTACTCGCTCACGCTCTTGGAGTAGGGCCGTCTCTTCTTTCTTTAGGGCCATCTCGCGTTCCTTTAGGGCCACCTCGCGTTCCTTTAGGGCCACCTCACGTTCCTTTAGGGCCACCTCACGTTCCTTTAGGGCCACCTCACGTTCCTTTAGGGCCACCTCACGTTCTTGTTGTTCTTTCTTTATGGCCGCCTCACGTTCTTGTTGTTCTTTCTTTATGGCCGCCTCACGTTCTTGTTGTTCTTTCTTTATGGCCGCCTCACGTTCTTGTTGTTCTTTCTTTATGGCCGCCTCACGTTCTTGTTCTTCTTTCCTTAGGGCCGCCTCTCTTTCCCTCATTTGTAGAGCTTCTTTTTGTTGTTCTCGCTCGATCTTTGCAAGTTCGAGCTTTAGTTTCATAGTTGCCAGAGCAAGTCTATCTGCAATAGAATAATTTTCGTGAGTTTCAGAGTCAATCTTCCCTTCATCTAAGAGGTGATCCAATATTAAATTGTGCAAGTCATTTTTGTTGGCTCCATGGGGAACATCTAGTTGATACTCGTGTGCAAGAGTTTGTAATTCGGTCATCTTGGCACGAATTAAGTTCCCTATTTCACCTGCTGGATCGTTACGAAAAGCTTGGAGACGAAACATGTTGAAAAATAGCAAATAAATGTACAAGGAAATACTTGTGATATGTAAGTGTCAGTAACAGGATAACGTGGCAACTGGTAACTATCCTGTGGAATTTTAATCGTTAACAATTAACGTACATTTTAGTAGGGTAAATGATTAGTCAATCAAAATCGCAGGAAATCTTGTACCCGGTACTCAATGTAAGAGAATAAGGGCAAGAAAATCCTACTAAATAAATGAAATTATAGTTTGTAAAACAAATGAAACATTTAATTGTTTCAAAAGTGAATAAGGTAGTCCAAGCATGTAGGCATACCTTGCCGAGTCTCTATAGGACAGAATCAAGGGTTTTCCCACTAAATGAAATATGATACTTAGAGAATTAGCGAACTTTGTGCTCTGAAAAAAGAAAGCTAATTCCCAACCTAAGTAAATATCATCATCTCTGACCGACGTGTAGGGGTGCGAGTGTCAACTAGTGACGAGAACTGCTGTTGAGGTCCCAACTCAGCAACTTAGTCCGTGCTTGAGGAACTATGGCCCTCTGTATCCTCCTTCGGTCGGATTGCAGAAGATAGGGTGCTTTGACCCGAAGACAAATCAAAGTACCAGGGTACCCAAATGATGATCTCTCTGAGACTGAGAAATATCCTAGGGACAAAAGGTGGAAAACACGAGTAATAACACGGAGGGAGAGATGACCAATTAAGAGAATGACTAAGGCCTCCAGTCACCACGTAATCCAAAGTTATCCAACACTCACAATATGCTACTCTCGGAATGCACAATACACACATCACCATATAAATATTAAAAGTAATGAAAATATTGAAAAGCAACTGTATCAAAGCCAAGTACACTTACCACAAATTGATGTTCTAGTACTAGTACCTGAGTGAGGCTCCGTGGACAGGCCCCCATTAAATGTGACGGGAAAATGAAGGAGTGTAGATGTTCGGCAGTCCTCCTAATGGCTGGTGTCAATGCCTATCACATTAAAGAAAAAAAAGATCGACTGCTTGGCTGTTGTCTGTGATAAAGTAAGGGAATACATGCAAAACACATAGTATGAATAATGAAACTGTAATTAAATTGAAAGCAAATTAGAAACAAAGACAATTCCTTGGCTATGTACAGTGCAAACAAACAAGTAAAAAAATATAACATAAAAATTAAGAACAGGGATGACGTTACTCTATAATATAAAGACAAAATGAAATAAGCAGGTGCTGAGAATAAAGCGCTAGCTGAGAAACATCCACCTGATAGACAGAGCGTATATCAGTTAGTTGTTCACAGTTTGAGAACACAAGATATTCTAACTTCAATGACTTGTTCAAGCCCAGACATCGACTAAGTAGAGGGCGCTGAGGTGCAGAGGTGCAGGTGTGCAGTCGGCGGGTCTCCAATCAGAAGCAGGCAGGCTGGGAATGGTAGTTTGCTGGTTGATGACGGTGGCGAGCCGGCATGGAGGGAGTGTGGAGTAGGGGGGACGTTTGCCTCCTGGTCAAAACGTTTTGTGCTACTGGTAGACGTATCTTGAAGGTAGCATCTTATTGTTGTATGTATATAAGTAACTTTATGTAGGGAAGAGCAGGCTCAATCTGTCTTGAAAGAGATTATCGTCACAACTATCCCCCGAAGCCTGCTCTAATGGGTGAAGCTACGTCTTCAGATGGTAGAGTGGTAGGTGTAGCTGCCTCTACCTCATAGACTCTGGAGAGGGCGTCTGCTATGATGTTGTCAGAACCCTTGATGTAGAAGATCTCCAGGTTGAAATTCTGCAGATACAAAGCCCATCGTAGAAGTCGTTGATTGTTGAATTGGGCTTGCTGCAAGAAGTGTAGGGGATTGTGGTCCGAGTAGATGGTGGTAGACCGAGCACCTTGTAGGTAAGATGCAAAGTGCTGTAAGTTCAGGACGATGGAGAGGAGTTCCTTTTCGATAGTGCTGTAATTCTTCTGGTGTGGTTTTAACTTGTAGCTGTAGTAGCTAACAGGTAGAACCTCCTCGCCTCGTTGTTGCATCAGGACGCCCCCGATGCCGGTACCACTGGCGTCGACATGGAGGATGAAAGGCTTCGTGATATCTGGCGAGGCGAGAATGGGATTAGAACAGAGCAGAGATTTAAGTTGTTCAAAAGCAATGGTTTGCTGAATGGTCCAATGACACCGTTGCTTGGGGCTGGTTAAAGTGATCAATGGTGTCGCTACCGTACTAAAATTCTTCACAAACCTACGGTAGTAGGAGGCAAGACCAAGGAAGCGCAGGAGCTGCTTCCTGGTGGTAGGCTGTGGGTAATGCTGGATGGCTTTTTTTTTATTATTATTATTTTCTACCACAGACGTGGCCACACATTTACAATGCTAACCAGCATATATACATTTTCTTCTGTCCTCTATGGACATGGTTAGAGAAATGTTAAACATAGAGTTCAAGGGTTTATTGAACACTCAACCACAGAAGGTGATTCGGTGCTTTTAAAATGCTAAGCTAACCTACATACGTAAATACATAGATACACAGATTTACATGTGCCCTACATAAAGTGTTTGATGTGTCTTTTACATAGTGTCATTAATGTACATTCACAAAGGTGAAATGTTATTCTGATCAGCTTCCATATATACTTTATACCCATACATATACATACACACACATATACATACATATATACACACACATGCATTCACGTACATCTGTCTCATTTACTCTGACAGGGTGAGATAGCTGATAAAGAAACTAGTGTGCAATTAAGCACTTAATCACTGAAGGTGATGAAGGTGCTTTTACAAGCTCAGGTTATATAGTTACATCATATATATACATTGTATGATTGATATATTACATGGTCAATCTTGGATACAAGTCCAATATATCATCAAGTGTTCCAGTACTCATATAGTAATTACAGAGTTCAGCATACCTTAGCCCAGGAGGGCGAAAGTCAGTCAGTATGGGACATTCTACAATATAATGTTCAAGAGAGTGCATGTTTTCTCTTTCACAAAGTTGACACATTGTGTACTCGGCATTTGGGTTTTGAGAAAGCTGCCAGATACATCTATATCCCAGGCGTATTCTGGCCACTATAACATCACATTGCCGGGTTCTTGTTCTATTAGTCCCATATGTGAATGCCTCCTCACGATATCTATCATAATATTTAATGCTACAACTTTCAGGTCTTTGTGAATTTGTTAGGTCGGTGAGATTTTCATTAGATATTTGTTTAAGTATTCTCTTTGTCACTGCTAATGAAACACCCATATCAATTTCTATCACTGGTTTTCTGCAGGCTGTCTTAGCAAGCATATCAGCAGTGTCATGCCTTGAGATGCCAACATGTGATGGTATCCATAGGAATTTAATCTCAAATCTCATTTCTTTAGCAGCTAAAACATTCATTCGAATATCACTGACTATTTTCTGGGTGTCACTACTATGTGCATTCAGTGCCAGGAGTGCACTCTGCGAGTCACAGTATATAAGTCCACTGCCTTTGTCTTTTAAAAATTCAGTGGCAAGGTATATGCCTGTAAGTTCGGTTTGAGTTGTACTTGCCCAGTCATTGACGCGCTTCATTGCTGTATGTACGAGAGAAGATTGTTCAAATATGTTACATGCACATCCGGTACATCGTCCACCTTCTTCTACAGAGCCGTCGGTATAGCACTGATAAACATCGTTACCCATACTCTGAGTACTTTCAGTGATGCTTTTCAGTGTTAACTGTTTTAATAATGTAGTGTGCACACTATCTTTCTTGAGCGCATTTACAAAATCAACTGATAGATCCCAGCTATCCCATGGAGTAATTGGCTGATTAATCATTATTGAGTTGGGTACATATTTAATATTTTGATGGAGTTGGCTACCTTGTAGAACCAATATACATAATCAGATTTCGTTCTTCTTCTATAGACCTCAGGTGAGTGCAGCATATTAGAAAGTTTAGCTAGAAACTTCATGTGTTGTCTAGATGTACTCAATGCCTTCACGCCGAAAACTGTGCTAATAGACAAAATTCTCTCACTTATGGTAGGTAATTTTAACTCTGCTCTCATATTAACTATTCTCGTGGACTTTGGAGCCCCAAGGATGAGACGCATAGCTTCATTTTGCAAGGTTTCAAGAGATTTCAGCTCTTTGTCAGTATACAGTGTGAGATGTAGAGCATTGTAGTCAATCACAGAGCTTATAAATGATATATAAAACATTCTAGCAAGTCTCACGTTAAGTCCATGATTGACACCAACAAGGACCCGCAAGGGCTTTAATCTCTCCCAAAGTCTCCTCTTGAGAGAAGAAAGGTACCCAGGGTCGTTAATGGGGACACCAAGGTATCTGTAAGACTTGCAGTTCTCAAGTGCTCGCCCATCTATATGATAATTGGGTGGTGGAATACCACATGGAATGAGGGCACGAGTTTTCTGTACAGAGATAAGGAGGCCACATTCCTCAGCTCTAGTAGGAAAAGCGTCGAGCAGAACTTGCATTCTAGGCTCGCAGGCAGCCTGTAAACATATATCATCAGCATAACAAATGACAGTGTCTTCATTATTAGTTGGAAGATCTTTAATAAGTTTATGCATCAGAACGTTGAACAACAAGGGGCTGAGGACCCCTCCTTGTGGAGTTCTCAGTTCAAAGTGTTTGCTCTCTGTGCTGTTAACACCATTAAACAAAACATATGCTGTACGATTAGACAAATAGCCCTTTATCCATTTCAGTAATTTTCCTTGTATTCCCAGCTCGGCAGCTTCAATATGTGCGAAGTACTCAGCAAAACAGTGTTGTGTACTGAGCCCAGGCATAAATCCAAACAGTTGGGGTGACAGGTGCCCCTGTATACGATACATGAGTCGGTTAAGAACAATACGTTCAAGCACTTTACAAACACACGTTGTTAGAGATATGGGTCTATAATTATCTGAGTGTGGTTTGGGGATGGGAACAATGACACTCTTTGTCCAAGCATCAGGTAATACTCCTTCACGTAAACTCATTCTGTACAACACTAATAATGGATTACCTGGTACGTGTGAGACTAATCTCAGTAGACTGTAAGTTATACCATCCTCTCCAGGAGCAGTTGATTTTCCCATCTTTAGTGCATGATTTAATTACCATTCAGTTACATCATTAAGGTCTGACACGTCGATAGCTGTACAGGCAAGATTGATGGTTCGTTGTCTGTTGGGGCGTGTGTCATCAAGTTTGTGCTGTATGTTAATTGGGAGTGAGTCGTAGCTCGATGTTAGTGCCCATTGATCAAGGAGGATGTTTGCTTGTTCTAGTGGGCTGTGGTGCAGCGGTTTGGTTGGGCTGCTTCTAGAGATTTTTCGTATCTTTTCCCAAACTTCAACAAGTGTTGTTTGCTCATTTATACTTTGTAGAAACTCTTCCCAATGTTTATTACGTATGACGTTGCTCATGTCTCTCACCTCTCTATTTGCAACTAGAAATGCATGCAAGTCACCTTGTGCTTTGGTTCGTTTGTACGTATCTCCAAGTTGCTTTACTCGTTCATGTTCTTTAACAAATACGGGGTCAAGGACCCACTTGGGTGGTGGTAGGTGTTGCCCACTTCTGCTAGGCTTACGACCTGTTCCCCAACACACCCATGTGTTATAGTTGGTAGTAATCGTATCAACGAGATCTCTGGAGAAGGCTTGTACATTCGTTATTGTGTAATCTTGATACCATTTTGAAATACAATTAATAAAGTGGTCATGCAAGCCATATGGAATATTCATTTTCCGTCTCTGATGTCTATTAGGTACATCACACTGTACCTCATAGGAAGCAGAAACTGCATAGTGATCACTAACCAAGTGATTTACCAACGAACATTCCATCCTATCTTGCACAAGGTTTCTACCCATTACATAATCAAGTCTGTCTCCTAATAAATGAGTTTGGGTATCCGTAGTATACACGGTTAATCTGTTGTCATAAACATATTTTATAAATTTGCATCCATTATCGTTGTTAGTACTGTCTCCCAGCGTAATATGTCTAGCATTAAAATCTCGCATGTATATTGTCCCATGATTGTCTAGACCTGGGAACAATGCTACATTGAGTTTCTGGCTTCTGGCATATACGTTGAGGAATGAAAAGTGGCCTGCTGTAGTTTGTACATGAAAGTGATGGTACTGTGTGAGTACATTGTGTGACGTGCTCACAAGAATGTGCGGTAAATCACTTCTGACGTATGTTAATAGGCCTGTGGCGTTACTGTTATTATAGGATGCATACCCTCTGATCTTTGGTGGGGTTTTGTTTATCATGTTGGACGTGTAGGGCTCCTGTATAGCAATTATATCTATGTTGTTACTGGTAACATGTGCGATTAGATCATTCAGTCTTTTGTTGATGCTACGAATGTTTCAACTGAGAAACCTAATGGTTCTTGTGTCAACAGCAGCCATCGTCTTGGTGTTGTTCCTCCCTGGGACTGGTGGTCCCATTGTTGTCCTTGTCCCACTTACACAATGTGTCAATATGTGACTCTACGACGTAAAGAGCCACACCAACCTGGCGTTTTGTGTCGTCAGGAACATCTGGTGACATCATCAGATTCTTGATCATTGAGCAACTCGGGATGGTCCGCGAGTGAATGCTCTCTGTAAGTCGTAGGGCATAATTACTGTCACTCAGAATATTATCTTTTTCATTCTCGTACCTGGCTTGAGCGCGTTCCTTAAGGGGTTATGGTACCCGAAAATCCGAAGAAAAATGGAATATTTACGAAAAATTACGAAAAATACTACAACGTTCTGGCAACACTGTGGTGCAAACCGTTTAATTTTATCTTGAAAAATAACGTAATTAGAGTCAAATTTCCCGCTGCAACTTTCTTGAATCTGGTCCTCGCGGCGTAGGTGCGCCACGGGGTATTGTATCTTACGTTGTAGAAGTCTTATTTTTCGTAATAGCGTTGAAAATAACATGTTATGCATAAAATGAATATAAACTCACTCATTGGCAACAGTATCGTGTGAGAGAGAGGGTCGTATGTGGCTCAGCCCATCAGTGACTGCGTCTCTTTTGGGGAGTGGATGTATGCTGACGCGCTCTCACATTATCTCCCAGAACTCATGCTATTTGTACTGCAATATGACTTACCAAACGAACAAGAGAAAAGCATTGAAAGCTAGATGCATGCGAGCTCTCCATAGAAGGTACAAGCTGGCCGCAATGCGTAAATCACGCATGGTCACGAGTGACCGCGAGTAGAGTAACTTGTCGCGCGCTATGCAACTCCAACTTTTACAACTAGATCTGCCTTCACAGCCTTTATTTATTATTCAATTTACATGAAACTTGCACATTATATGTAGAGTTTACGCCTCTAAAACCGGTTGATATTTTTCTTATCTACGTAGATTTATTGATTTTATAAATAATGATACACTTCATTTTGTTGCATACGTTTTTGGGAAACTTTTAAAAATCTGTATTATTGCACTAAATACATCTGGGATAAAGATCGATCAACCAAATCTTTATTATATAGTAAAGTAAGGCTGAGTGTCGTAGAAATGATTTTGGTTCACAATTGTGGGCTGTGAAAGTAATTGAACATTGTTGAAAAATTGTATAATTTTTGTTTTGTTTTTCTCCTTCTCTATTTAGGCTGAGATGCTGAAGCTTGGCCTAGGTGCAGCACCTTTCACATGTATCAGGATAATAAATTATGAATACCCTACAACAACTCTCATATTTCCGGTCTTATAACCCCTTAAGGACATGAATCAGTTTAAAATATTCTGATGCAGATCGACTTCCTTTTCCAGTTAATGTTTCTGTGTCACTAACACTGTTGTCATCCCTGAGTTGACTGACGACATCGCTGCCACCGCCTCTGTTGTCGCTCTCCTCTCTGCCGCCGCTACTGCCGCCGCTGCCGCCGCCGCCGCCGCCGCCGCTGCCGCCGCCGCCGCCGCCGCCGCCGCCGCCGCCGTCGCTGCAGGTACCTTTACCAGCGCGGGTCACGGCTGTAACACAGCAGCATGGAGGCTGCTGTATCTCTTGTGAAGGAGCCTGACGTAGCATCTGTATAATTCCAGTCAGTTCTGCTACCTGCGCTTGCAAGGCTGCCAACTGTCCTTTAACTGTTATCTCAGACTGTTGTGTGTTGTCAGGGGCGTTGCTGGTACTGTCACCGTTATGGGATGGGTCAACAGTACTAAAGCCGGCATGAGTAGACACTTGTTGTGTCTCGGGCACTTGCCTCCTTGTGCCAAGGGAGGCTGGCCGTTTGGTACAGTCTGAGTGCCAGATGGTTACTCCTTCCGTACCACATCTGAGACACCTCAGCGGCGGTTTAGTTGGAGTCACAGTTTCAGGTTGTTGCCCTGCTTCTGTTACAGTGTTCTGTTGCTCCTGTTCCAGTTTTCTTTGGTCTCTGGTCTTCTTATACGGACAGTTCTTCAGTGGGTGATCACCGGAACAGAAAGCACACCTGGGTGTGGAGCACCAGCAGTGCTTAGCTATGTGGCCACTGCCACAGCACTTGTAACCCTCCACAGGGCTCGGTTCCCACACCCTGAACGTGCTGGGGGGCGCAAACTCCCCACCAAACCAATACTTTTTAGGTGGCGGATCATGCTTCTTCCAGACTATGACTATTTGATTGGTGGGTTTATCATTTTTGGTCAATCTTCTTGCTTTGTGAACCCCGTCTAATTCATAGACCCACTCTAGTGGATACTCGTGATGGTATCTGTAGACTAGGTATTCATCCATCTTCTTGTTTCGCGATGGATTATCTTGAAGAGAGAACTTTATACCACCTATTGTTCCTTGCTGAAGAGCACCCACAACTTGCTTATTCTGTCTTGAAACGTACACATATGGGGAGTTGACATGTGGACGTAGGAGGTCTATAGAGCCAAGTTCATACTCCTTGCTCAGTGCCTTGCTCCAAACAATCTTGTCAGCTACACTCGTGCCTTTAGGGAAGGCCAGGCGCGTGTACTCTGTCTTTGGTGCTAGCGGACGTCGTCCACCCTGTTGTTCACCACGCTTTAGTTTCCTTCTCTGATTTTTACTTAACACGGTCATAAACCCATCACTGGATGGTAAGGTGACAGTGTCACTGGTCATGGTGGGGGGGAGCCCTGATGGCCCGGCAGCTACCTCCTCCATTACTGCTTCTTCATGTGACATTAATTTGAAATAATATCGTCCGATACCTGGTGTGACGATAATCTCTTTCAAGAGAGATTGAGCCTGCTCTTCCCTACATCATTACGTCGTAACATACAAGATACTATATAGAAGATACGTCCACCAGTATCGCCAAACGTTTTGCCCAGGAAGCAAATCGTACCAAGCACACCCCGACACCTGGCAACAGCCCACCGTAACCAGCAAACTGCTCATCCTCTGCCTGCCTGTTGCTGATTGGCTGGTGTCTCGTCGCACCTGCACTCCGCCACCACCACGAGTCGTCGTCTGGGCTGCAGCACGCCAGACTCATCAGAATATCTTTGTGCTCCATGGAGTTGACATCTCTCGCTGGTAGACTAAGCCTTGGCTTTCGTGTACTAAGGGAGGTGGCAGCTTGAAGCCAGTATTCCAGCACCGCACATATTTTATTTTGCTATCACTGTAACTTACTTGTCTTAGCGTAACTTTTCATTGCCAGTTATTATTCATGTTATTTTGTTTGTTGACTTGTCCTACATTTTATGAGATTGCCTTTATTCATGTCTTGTTTTCTAGAGTAATTAAAATTTCATTGTTTATATACTTGTGTTTTGTGTGTTTTCCCATTACCTTACCACAGACGAAAGGACAAACTTTTCTCTTTTTTTTTGTGATGTGATGAGGCCCTGCCCCCAGCTTTTGAAACAGCCGAACACCAACGCTTTACCGTCACACTGGTTAATACCATTTATAACCATGTGATGATGAATAACATGACAAATGGCAGGGCAAGCAGCAAGCCCTACCAGTCATCAGCGCCCAACAGTCATAAACCTGCTCTGAGGGGAAGAGCACTCTCAGTGGGTTTGAGTGTGCTCAGACGACTTGGATAAACACTTGGGTATTCCACTTGGTTGGTTGGGACTCGCAGAGGGTAGCCCTCAGTGACTTATTCTCCTATGTGTGGACAGAAGATCCCCCTAAGACAGCCTAACCCTGCTACAAGGGTGAACAGATGCCCAAGTCAAGTGGCACCCCAGATTTTACAGGTAACCACATGGGCCACTGGACCATTCCACTTGACCTGTTGAAATGGTGAAATGAGAAGAATAAGAGAAAGTGGGGAAGATAAGTCTTATAACTAGGAATGTACAGTTGCTCTGTACAAAGCTGGCATCATTGAAGTGTTGGCGGCTGTCAACCTCCCGCCAGGGAAGGGATAGGGGGGACCGTTGGGTCAGCGCTCTAACCGCAAGGGTCAGAGGTCCGTGGGGGTCAGATTACGATCCCACAACTCTCCTTGCTGTTTGGTGCCTGAAGCTGTAGATGCCCTGTGGTTCTTGCTAGAGTCTTACAGTGAGTCCCAGGTACACTGTACAGACGATGCTGTGTTATTAGCACCAGCAATGCATTAAATACAAGTGTTTGGAAGGCTTCCCCTAAGGGAGCGGAGGGGGGCAGGCTAGCCTGCCTCCAAGCCTCAGGTGCCACTCCCTTGTTCACTCTAGGGTTCCTTTGATACTAGTGACTTATGCAACAATGTTGGAGCACTCAGCAGCACAGTAGTATTGTGACGATACAACCCCGGCGATCACAGCACAAGGTTGGGGATGAGGGACTGAACCCAAAGAGAGAGAGGAGGCGCGCACATCCTCTCAGCTCAAGGACTGGCCAGCGAGTGCTGGATGGCTTGAGTGTGTATGTTTAACGGAGCTAGGCTGCCACTCCCTATCACATGACCAAGATAACGCACTGTACCTTTAGCAAATGTGGACTTGCCCAAGTTGATGGTGAGGCCAGCTGTCAGGAGCTTTGCGAACAATCGTTGCAGCTGGAGCAGATGTTCGCTCCAGGTGTTGGTTGCCACCACGATGTCATCCACGTAGGCGTAGGTGTTATCTAAGCCATGGATGACGCAGTTGACAGCTCGCTGGAAGTTGGCCGGGGCATTACATAGTCCAAATGGAAGGCGTTCATATCTGTAAAGGCCAAAAGGAGTGGTGAAGGCAGATATTTCCTTAGCTCGTTCTGTCAAACATACGTGGTAGTATCCCTTGAGTAATCTAGTTTAAATAAATACCGAGCATTACCAATAGCGTCAAGGATGTCATCTATTCTAGATAATGGGTAAGCATCCTTGACTGTCACAAGATTCACTTTCCGGTACACAGCCTCACTTTACCGTGAGGTTTCGGCACCAAGATGCAGGGTGAGGCCCAAGGGGACTCACAAGGGGTGGCCAGCCCATGATCCAGGAGGTACTGTACCTCAGCACGCATAACTTCCTTTTTGCTCGGGCTGATTCGGTAGAAAGGTTGACGAATCGGCCGGGTGTCAGGGAGTAGCTGGATGTCGTGCTGAACCACATTGCACTCCTGTGGATCATCGCTGAACAACTTCTGATGTTCCTTGAAGATTCTGAAGAGAGGAGCACTATTACTGTCCTGCAAATAGGTATGAAGATCAGTTAGGATTTCCGAGTTGGAAGGCACTGACTCAGTGTTAGTGCTTTCGGGAGGAGAAGCAGGGAAGGTCTCACTGTGGAGGTATGGACCTTTAAATGTGGATAATGATACCAACACAGTGGGGGGAGTACCTTGATATTGCTTCAGGAGGTTGACGTGGCACAACTGGGTCTTCCGCCGCCTATCTGGAGTCTCAAGAACGTAGTTGTGGTTGTTTCTGCACTCCTTGATGCGGTAGGGTCCTGAAAACTTGTTTTGCAATGGAGAACCTGGGATAGGAAAATATGCCAACACGAAGTCTCCTGGTTTAAATTTCCTTATTTTGCTGCTTTGGTCAAAATGAGTCTTCATCATCTCCTGAGCTTTCAATAGATTGGCATTAGCAAATTTACGTACTCTCTCTAGAATGTGTTTTAAGTTTTGAAGAAACTGGGGCACATTCTGAGGGTTACTGAAGGTGGCATTACGTAGAGAGTCTTTAAAAGCTTTAAGAGGAGTACGGCACTTACGTCTGTAGAGCATCTCATAAGGAGATACTCCTAGAGACTCATTGGGGAGACTTCTGAAAATGCACATAATGATGTCAAGTTGTTTATCCCAGTCCTTCAAGGTTTCATTGCAAAATTTCTTTAGGAGTGCTTTAAAAGTCTGATGACTACGTTCAAGAGAACCCTGTGAAGCAGGATGATAGGGGCTGGACTATACCCGTGTGATGTTGAACTCTTCCAGTGTCTTCTTGAAGAGATCACTGGTGAAGTTGGTGCCACAGTCGCTCTGAACCTCTCTTGGAAATCCATACTGGGCGAAGATCTTCAATAGTTGTTTCACCACAGTAGCAGCTGTAATGTTCTTTACTGGAACTGCTATGGGGAATCTGGTGGTAGGACACAGGATAGTTAGTATATAGGCGTTGCCAGAACTGGTCCGGGGTAAAGGACCAACACAGTCTATGATGAGTCTGTGGAAAGGTTCCGCAGGCACCTGGATAGGAGTCAATGGAGCCTGGTAATAGAGATGTTAGGTTTACCTGCCATCTGACATGTATGACACTGTTGCACGTAACTTATTTATTTATTTATTTATTTATTTATTTATTTATTTATTTATTTATTTATTTATTTATTTATTTATATATATACAAGAAGGTATATTGGGTTTGTGAGAATACATTCAATAGAACAGTATTTACAATCTTATAAAGCCACAAGTACGCGCAGCGTTTCGGGCAGGTCCTTAATCTAACAGATAATTTTAAGTAGGTAATTTCTATCAGAATTGATAAATGATAACAAATACATTGCAAGAGAAAAATGAGATGGGAGAGCTTAGTAAGTAAATTAAAGCATATTGTTATATTAAAGCTCTGATTGATTACATTGACAGCTTGATTGTCAATGATTAAACAAGATTAATAGACACCATATAGCCGATTGACAGCACATATAAGAAAGCAATGATCACAATGGTAAAGATGCTCAGATTGGGTACATAAAGATTGGTAGACTGGGTAGCAATAGATACAGATAAACAAGATTAATAAACACCATACAGCAGATTGGCAGCACATATAAGAAGACAGCAATGATCACAATGGTAAAGATGTTCAAATTGGGAACATAAAGGTTGGGAGATTGGATACCAATAGATACAGTGCAATTTTAATGCAAAAGGTGAAAAACTATGAAGATGAAATTAGGTACTTTTTAGTATTGATTTTGAATGATGTAAAAGTTGGACAGCTTTTCAATTCAATAAGGAGTGAGTTCCATAAACTGGGTCCCTATATTTGCATAGAGTGTTTACACAGATTAAGTTTAACTCTGGGGATATCAAAGATATATTTATTTCTGGTGTGGTGATAATGGGTCCTATTACATCTGTCCAGGAAGAGTTTCAGAGCAGGATTTGCATTTAAGAACAGGGTTTTGTAAATGTAGTTGACACAAGAGAATTTATGGAGTGAGATTATGTTTAGCATGTTTAGGGAGTTAAACAAGGGGGCTAAGTGCTGTCTGAAAGCAGAATTTGATACTATTCTGATAGCAGATTTTTGCTGGGTGATGATGGACTTGAGGTGGTTTGCAGTGGCTGAACCCCATGCACAGATACCATAGTTGAGATAGGGATAGATTAGTGCATAATATAGAGAGATGAGAGCAGAGTTAGGTACATAATATCTGATTTTGGAGAGTATCCCAACTGTTTTAGAGACTTTCTTAGTTATGTGTTGTATGTGGGTACTGAAGTTGAGTCTCTTGTCTAGGAATAGGCCAAAACGAATTTGACGTCTTTAACCATACCTGGCCAGTAGTAGTCTTGTCTGATTCCGTGGTAGGTTTTGTTAAAACCATAGTGAGAAAGTGCTCCGTGGGCCAGGTGTAGAATATTGGGCCGTAGGCTGGTGGGAACTACTAGTTGTTCGATATTTGCCCAATCGTCATCCTCCTTCAGCTTACTGGGTCTGTACCTGCGGTAGAGCAACTGATTCTCTAGGAAGAACCCAGGGATACTGTCAGGTTGAGTCTCAGCTAGGAAGAATAATGGTGTTAAAGATGGATCCTCCCTCTGTAACTTACGGAACTCCAACATGGTAAGATTCGGTGGTAGATTCTGATGGTCTTGAGGGACAGCGGTTGCAGTAGAGTCAGCTGGTTTCGGGCGTGCAGCTTGTGCACGGGTGGTCACCAAAACCAGAGGAGAAACTTCATCACTTTCTTGAACCTGTGCTGAAACATACTTAAAGATGGGATTGTCCACTACAGAGTTACACACCTGGGGTTTGTCCATGATGATCAGGTTGGACGGTTGCAGATCTTCTGCCATGTCGTTGCCCAGGAGAAGTTGCACTCCAGACATGGGAAAAGGCTTGGACTTCACCGGTCACAAAAGGACAATTAATCTAGGTGGACTCTGGCGAGTAGATACGGAGTAGTAGCAGTGAGGTCAGTGATAAGGACGGTTTCCCCGGTGTAGGTGATGTTAGGCACAGCTAATTTCAATATTATGGACTGAAGAGCCGCTGTGTCTCCTCAGGATCTTCAATTTGAAACGTCCCTCCGAATCTATACCGTTGGTAGAGACAGTTCCAGGATACAGGTGTTTGCTGAAGAGAGAAAGATCATTAACAGGAACACCAACATTCATCACAGGCTTACCGGACTTAGGAGGAGTCGGTTTGGGTTTAGTAGTTTCATTATTACCTTTGTGTTGAGCCTTCCCACATCTATCTATGGTATGTCCATAGAGTTTGCAATACTTACAATACAATTGAGAGCTCGCTTGATCTGTACTCACTTTATCATAATTATACCAAGACTTCTTACTGGAAGGTGGTGTTAGCCGGTGGATGAGGCTGTAGGTGTCAGCCGACTTCGCACATCTGATGTAGTCGGTTTCTTCTTTGTCTGCTAAATATAAATGGACGGAAGGGGGAACACGTCTCAAGAATTCTTCAACTAGCATGAGGTTGACGAGTTCTGAAAATGTAGAGACACGTGCTGCTTCCAGCCATTTCATGAAATATCTTTTCTTTGTATTGGCAAATTCTAGAAAGGTGGTGGTACTTGCCTTTAGATAATCACGGAATTTTCGTCTGTAGCTTTCGGTGGAGAGAAGGTAGGCGTCCAAAACTGCTTGCTTCAGGGTCTGGTAGTCATTCTCAGATGCTAAGGTACTGAGAGTAACTGCAGCTCTTCCTGTGAGATGCACTCTGAGAAGGGTAGACCATTGATCTGCAGGCCAGCTAAGTTTTTTAGCTAGGGTCTCAAAAGTGGTGAAAAATACATCGATCTCTGTCTCAACGAATGGTGTCATTAACTTACTTGCATGGGAGACATTGAAACTTACGGGAAGACTAGCGGTAGCTTGTTGGCGCCGAGTGTGGTGTGTAGTTTCCAACGCGAGTTCTTGTTGACGACATGCTATAGCCATATCGGCTTGCTTCTTATCAAGCTCGCGTTGCATCTCCAGGTGACGTTGTCTTGCTTCAAGCTGTACTCGCTCACGCTCTTGGAGTAGGGCCGTCTCTTCTTTCTTTAGGGCCATCTCGCGTTCCTTTAGGGCCACCTCGCGTTCCTTTAGGGCCACCTCACGTTCCTTTAGGGCCACCTCACGTTCCTTTAGGGCCACCTCACGTTCCTTTAGGGCCACCTCACGTTCTTGTTGTTCTTTCTTTATGGCCGCCTCACGTTCTTGTTGTTCTTTCTTTATGGCCGCCTCACGTTCTTGTTGTTCTTTCTTTATGGCCGCCTCACGTTCTTGTTCTTCTTTCCTTAGGGCCGCCTCTCTTTCCCTCATTTGTAGAGCTTCTTTTTGTTGTTCTCGCTCGATCTTTGCAAGTTCGAGCTTTAGTTTCATAGTTGCCAGAGCATGTCTATCTGCAATAGAATAATTTTCGTGAGTTTCAGAGTCAATCTTCCCTTCATCTAAGAGGTGATCCAATATTAAATTGTGCAAGTCATTTTTGTTGGCTCCATGGGGAACATCTAGTTGATACTCGTGTGCAAGAGTTTGTAATTCGGTCATCTTGGCACGAATTAAGTTCCCTATTTCACCTGCTGGATCGTTACGAAAAGCTCGGAGACGAAACATGTTGAAAAATAGCAAATAAATGTACAACGAATATACTTGTGATATGTAAGTGTCAGTAACAGGATAACGTGGCAACTGGTAACTATCCTGTGGAATTTTAATCGTTAACAATTAACGTACATTTTAGTAGGGTAAATGATTAGTCAATCAAAATCGCAGGAAATCTTGTACCCGGTTCTCAATGTAAGAGAATAAGGGCAAGAAAATCATACTAAATAAATGAAATTATAGTTTGTAAAACAAATGAAACATTTAATTGTTTCAAAAGTGAATAAGGTAGTCCAAGCATGTAGGCATACCTTGCCGAGTCTCTATAGGACAGAATCAAGGGTTTTCCCACTAAATGAAATATGATACTTAGAGAATTAGCGAACTTTGTGCTCTGAAAAAAGAAAGCTAATTCCCTACCTAAGTAAATATCATCATCTCTGACCGACGTGTAGGGGTGCGAGTGTCAACTAGTGACGAGAACTGCTGTTGAGGTCCCAACTCAGCAACTTAGTCCGTGCTTGAGGAACTATGGCCCTCTGTATCCTCCTTCGGTCGGATTGCAGAAGATAGGGTGCTTTGACCCGAAGACAAATCAAAGTACCAGGGTACCCAAATGATGATCTCTCTGAGATTGAGAAATATCCTAGGGACAAAAGGTGGAAAACACGAGTAATAACACGGAGGGAGAGATGACCAATTAAGAGAATGACTGAGGCCTTCAGTCACCACGTAATCCAAAGTTATCCAACACTCACAATATGCTACTCTCGGAATGCACAATACACACAGCACCATATAAATATTAAAAGTAATGAAAATATTGAAAAGCAACTGTATCAAAGCCAAGTACACTTACCACAAATTGATGTTCTAGTACTAGTACCTGAGTGAGGCTCCGTGGACAGGCCCCCATTAAATGTGACGGGAAAATGAAGGAGTGTAGATGTTCGGCAGTCCTCCTAATGGCTGGTGTCAATGCCTATCACATTAAAGAAAAAAAAGATCGACTGCTTGGCTGTTGTCTGTGATAAAGTAAGGGAATACATGCAAAACACATAGTATGAATAATGAAACTGTAATTAAATTGAAAGCAAATTAGAAACAAAGACAATTCCTTGGCTATGTACAGTGCAAACAAACAAGTAAAAAATATAACATAAAAATTAAGAACAGGGATGACGTTACTCTATAATATAAAGACAAAATGAAATAAGCAGGTGCTGAGAATAAAGCGCTAGCTGAGAAACATCCACCTGATAGACAGAGCGTATATCAGTTAGTTGTTCACAGTTTGAGAACACAAGATATTCTAACTTCAATGACTTGTTCAAGCCCAGACATCGACTAAGTAGAGGGCGCTGAGGTGCAGAGGTGCAGGTGTGCAGTCGGCGGGTCTCCAATCAGAAGCAGGCAGGCTGGGAATGGTAGTTTGCTGGTTGATGACGGTGGCGAGCCGGCATGGAGGGAGTGTGGAGTAGGGGGGACGTTTGCCTCCTGGTCAAAACGTTTTGTGCTACTGGTAGACGTATCTTGAAGGTAGCATCTTATTGTTGTATGTATATAAGTAACTTTATGTAAGGAAGAGCAGGCTCAATCTCTCTTGAAGGAGATTATCGTCACACTGCTAATACCTCTACTCCATCCCCACATGAAACTGGGTCTATTTTCTTGCTGGCTATGGTGTTCCTGACTAGGGTCATTAATTCCCCTTCTCTCCCCTGCTCATACGGTATAGCATAGTGCTGATATCCAGCTACTCTGAAGGATTTCGTGGCTGGGAAAAGAGTTTCTTCCAAAACGATTATATCTGCTTTCGTGCTGATTGCAGCCTCCTGAAGGGTGTGGTTTTTATTTCCAAGACCTTGTATGTTCCACTGCAGTATTTGTAATGACCAGACGACGGTTTCGGTTGGTGTTGCTTGTTCTAGTAGAACTCCTCTTCGGGATCGACCTCTATATTCTCCACCTCGCAAGTTGTGTCGCTGCAAATCGGACTGCATTGATTGTTCTTGGTCATCCCCGGCATTGTTGGAATCTGTGCATAACTGTGGTCCATCACTTTGTTGTTGGTATTGCTGCATGTCGGACTGCATTGATTGCTCGTAGCTGTTTCTTGTGTTGTTGGAACCTGTGCATCTCTGCTGTTCAATACGTCTTTGTTGGTGTTGTTGTATATCAGACTGCATTGGCTGTTGTTGTCTGTCTCTTGTGTTGTAAGATTCTGTTGATCTTGGGTGGTCACTGCTTCTTGCAGTTGCTTTTGTAAATGTTGATGTTCTGGTGTCTTGACTACTACCCGACTGTTGTTGGAAGTCTGTATGTCCATGTTGCATTGTTTATCCTCTTGTGCTCCATCTTGTCTCAGACTGTCTATTTCTTGTGTAACTGGTCTGCTGCACGATCTTGTCCATTATCACACAAGTGATTTCTTGAGTCTGTTGCTGTGAGGCGTTCTGCGTCATCTGTAGGCAATTGATAATGGTCTCTGCCATGATCTTCACGATGATTTTCAGCTGGACCTCGGTGGTAAAACTGTATATCTGTTGTGTTGATTCCGAAAGTAATTGTTTTTTGCTCTTTTGCATTTATCGTATTTCTGCAGCACTTTTGTGTATTTTCTGATTTGGAATTAATAGATTCGGGAAATTTTGCTCTGTGAGAGTGAGTGTCTGTTGTGGCTGTGCACGAGTGTTCCAGACGTTGGTGTTGGTGTATGCAGTGCTGGTCTGTGTGTTTATCCTGGCCTGAGCTGTCTGCACTTTTTCTTTCCGTGCAGAGCAGGTTGTGCTCCAGGCATGATGTTTGCCTCCACAATTTGGACATTTGGCTGTTGTGGCCTGGTTTGCCTTGTGCTTGGCTATACTGTCTTTGGTTGGATGTCTCAGGCTGCACACTCCACATCTCTCCTGTCCTGTGCAGCGTGATTGATGGTGACCGTATTTCTGACACCTGAAGCAGCGCAGGGGTTCCGGGACGTATGGTCTCTGTCGGTATGTTCCCCAATTTCCAAGACTGAATGTTTCTGGCACATGTCCCATGACGGTCACCAGAACCTGACGTGTCGCTGCCTTGTCTACTTTTGTGTGGCATCGTTCCGCATTCAAGATTTGCTTGTGTTCTAGTACTGGATCCAGGGGAAAGTCGATTGGGTATCCCAACAGCACGACTTGTGTGCGTCTTTCTGAAGGGTCCAGCTTTTCCAAGCATACAGGTTTCCGTTGCAGGACTCTTACTTTTTCTAAGTAATTTGCAGTCTGTTGGTCTTGTGGTATTATTATTATTTCTCCTTTCAGGTTGACTGTAATGGAAAGTTTGAGCTCTGGTTGTTCTTTTTCCATTGCCGTTACTACTCCATATGCTGTAGGAAAGTGGTCTGTCTGCATTATCTTGAATTTTGGAAGATGTGCAGAGTCTGGCGATGTCTGGTGTGAGACTGGTGGTGTCCTCTCCTGTCTCATACTGTCGTCCTGTGGCTGCGTTGTGGACAGAGAAGCATTGTCTGACACTGGTTGGTGTGTGACTGATGCTGTCCTCTCTAGGTCCATTACGTCTGCTGTCTTGCTGGTAGAAACAAGTGGTGAAGCCTCGATAGCAGTTTTCTTCGGCGCCTGCTGCCCATCGGTCCACCGTCCCTCCTCGTCTGAAAGCTGCCTCCATTTCCTCTTTCTCTTAGCCTTCCCCATGAATTCTCCACGTAGTGAGAACCGAATCACTGCCCTACATAATGCCTGAGACACTCCTAGGCCTGGAGAAATTCATTCCTCTCCAACGGAGGTCGTAGAATGATTCCCCCAGGTGGAATCAGGGATACCTAACACCTAAATGAGCTGTTTGGTCTACCTTTCCCTGTCAGGCTCAGTACACCTTCTAAGGTGCCCCCTTGTGGCGCTGCCCGCAGGATATCGCCTCGCCCTTCAGGGTAGGACTCTAAGTGACCTGGTCAGTGATACGGTCCTCAAAAAAAAAAAATGTGCGGTACGAGAGTTTGGGTCGCCTGCGTACTGGTTTGCGCAGAATACTAGTCAGCTGGGCAGCAGGTAATCAACAACGTTGTTTCTCCGTCAATTGTAGACGAAATCGGAATTGTTTCCTTCAAAACAAGATATTGTCTGGGTCTTGAAGTACTGATGTATTTTTCCTTACAAAACCGCGATGAATGGAGCTGATGGGTGCTCAGAATTGTGAGTTTTTCCGGGAACAAATCCGTGTGCGGCCAGCTAGCAATGGCGCCGGCAGCGAGTCCCCCGGTGTAGGTGATGTTAGGCACAGCCGATTTCAAAATTATAGACTGAAGAGCAGCTGTGTCCCTCAAGATCTTCACTTTGAAACGTCCCTCCGAATCTGTACTGTTGGCAGAGACTGTTCCAGGGTACAGGTGTTTGCTGAAGAGAGAAAGATCATTAACAAGAACACCAATATTCATCACAGGCTTACCAAACTTAAGAGGAGTCGGGTTGGGTTTAGTAGTTTCACTATGGCCTTTGTATTGGGCTTTTCCACATTTATCTATGGTATGTCCATAGAGCTTGCAATACCTACAATATAATTGAGAGCTCGCCTGATCGGTACTCACTTTGTCATACTTAGACCAAGACTTCTTACTGGAAGATGTGTCAGCTGTTAATCTGTGTATAAGACTGTAGGTGTCAGCCGACTTCGCACATCTGATGAGGTCGGTTTCCTCTTTGTCTGCTAAGTGAAGACGGATGGTAGCAGGAACACGTCCAAAGAATTCCTCGACTAGAATGAGGTTGACGAGGGCTGAAAATGTAGAAACATGGGCTGCTTCCAGCCATTTCATGAAATTTCTTTTCTTAGTATTGGCAAATTCTAAATAAGTGGTGACACTTGCCTTTAGATAATCACGGAATCTTGGTTTGTAGCTTTCGGTGGAGAGAAGGTTTGAAATTGAAATTGAAATAAGTTTATTGAGGTAAAATACACACAAAGGGATGAGGTAGCTCAAGCTATTCTCACCCCATTCAGTACAACGTGTTAATATATACATAGACACACGTCACAAATAAACATATTGCCAAACATTCTGAGAGGTAAACATATACATTTCCTCCTTCACAAGGAGTATGTTATCAGACGTACACACAAATACTTTTATGACCTAGGTATACTGTATAGACAATGTGCAAGAGACATGCTGATAATTCAACAAAATATTACAATCTTGGTGCAAAATTCTTATATCTCTCAAGAATATCATCAACCTTTCCGTTGTGACACATCCAGGCAATTTGTTAAGGAACAGTCCTTATCTCAGTGTTTCTAGAACGGCTTGCTTTAGGGTCTGGTAGTCATTCTCAGATGCTAACGTACTGAGAGTAACCGCAGCTCTACCTGTGAGATGCACTCTGAGAAGTATAGACCACTGATCTTCAGGCCAGCTAAGCTTTTTAGCTAGGGTCTCAAAAGTAGTAAAAAACACATCTATCACTGTCTCAACGAATGGTGGCATTAACTTCATGCCTGGGAGATGCTAAAGCTTTCTGGAAGTTTAGCTTCAGCTTGTTGGCGCCGAGTGTGGTGTGTAGTTTCCAAGTCGAGTTCTTTTCTACGGTATTCTAGAGCAGTATCGGTTTGCTTCTTATTGTGTTCACGTTGTATCTTCAGATCACGTTCTCTTACTTCAAGCTGGTTCCCCTCACGCTCACGTTGGAGTTGAACCTGCTCACGTAGTAGGGCCACTTGTTCTTTCTGGCGTTCACGCTCAAGGGCAGCCTCGCGTTCCTTTAGGGCAGCCTCGAGTTCCTTTAGGGCAGCCTCGCGTTCCTTTAGGGCAGCCTCGTGTTCCTTCCTTTGTAGAGCTTCCTTCTCAAAGGCAGCTTGTTCTTTCAGACGTTCAAGCTCTAGGGTGGCAAGTTGTCGTTGTTCCTTCGCTAGTTCTAGCTTTAACTTCATAGCTGCTATAGTATGCCGGTCTGTAATGGAATACTTTTCGTGAGAATCAGAGTCTATATACTTCTATTATCTAAGAGGTGGTCAAGGATAAGGTTATGCAAGTCACTTTTGTTGGCTCCATGGGTAACATTTAGTTGGTACTCATGTGCTAGAGTTTTTAATTCTGTCATCTTGGCACTAATCAAGTTCCCCTATTATATTTGCTGAATCACTACGAAATGCTGAGAGACGAAACATTTTGAGATAGCAAACAGATGTACAGAGAATATACCTGTGGTATTATAAGTGTCAGTAACAGGATGACGTGGCAACTGGTGACTATCCTGTGGGAATTCAATCGTTAATGTGAAAACAATTAACGTTAATATTAGATGTTAAGTGATTAAATAATCAAAATGCAGGGAAATATTGTACCCGGTACTCTATATACGAGAATAAGGGCAAGAAAATCCAAATAAAATAAATGAAACTTTGATAGTTTCAAAAGTGAGAGGTAGTCCAAAAACGTAGGGATACCTTACCGGGTCTCTATAGGACAGAAGCAAGGGGTTTCCTACTTAACTAGATGACACTTACAGAATTAGCGTTCTTTGTGCTCTGGAAAAGATTGCCAATTCCCTACCTGTGTAAGTATCATAATCTCTGACCGACGCGTAGGGGTGCGAGTGTCAACTGGTGACGAGAACTGCTGTTGGGGTCCCAACTCAACAGCGTAGTCCGTGCTAGAGGAACTATGGCCCTCTTTATCCTCCTTCGGTCGGATTACAGAAGATAGGGTACGTGTCCCGAAGACAAACCAAAGTACCAGGGTACCAAAGGGGTGATCTGCTGTAAATGAGAAATATTCTAGGGACGAGAATAAGGTGGAACACACGAGTAATAACACCGAGGGATGAATAACCAATAAAGAGAGTGACTGTGGCCAGCAGACACCACGTAATCCACAGTCATCCAACACTCATAAAATGTTACACTCGGAAAGCACAAAATACACAGCACCATAAAAATTATTGAAAAAGCAACGTGCAACAAAGCCAAGTACATTTACCACAAATTGAAAGGATTGGTCTAGTATCAATACCTGAGTAGTTCTTCCAAGACAAACCTTATTGTGAAGACACTCTCCCGGGCGGGCCCCCATTAATGTGACGAGAAATGTAGGTGTTAAGGCAGTCTTCTCTATGGCTGGTGGAAATGCCAATCACATTAGAAAAAAAAAGAAAAAAAAATGTTGACTGCTTGGCGGTTGTCTCCTGTGGTAAAGTGAGAGGGAAAAACACGCAAAACAAATCTTATAAATAATGAACTATAATTTACTTTAAACAAAAACAAAATAAAGATAATCCCTTGGCTATGTACAGTGCGGATCATAAATAAAGACACCAACTGCCAACTGGTTGCCCGCCAACTGGTAGTTTTCTGCCAGCTTGGCCAAATCCCCTATTTTAGAATCTACCTCTATCCTACTTCTAATGTAATGTGCTACATTGTCTGGCATATTATCTATAAATTGTACCACTAAGACTAAATTCCTGAGTGCCTCGTATGTTTCGGATTTAGCCGAGCGAATCCATTTATCAAACAATCTAGTTTGATCATTAGCAAATTCAGTGAGCGGTTGGTTGTGAGTAGGCCTAAGGTTGCGATAAGCTTGGCGGTGAGCTTCCGGAGTAATTTCATATGCCCTTAAAATTCGCTCCCTGACTTTATCATATTCAAAACACTCGTCGTCAGGCATGTTTATAAAAATATCTTGTGCTTTACCCCTAAGCTGCCCCTGCAAGATTTTCACCCACTCTTCCCTTGGCCAGTTCATGGACATGGCTAGTCTCTGAAAATGGTTGAAAAATCTTTCAGGGTCTGACTCTGAAAATTCAGGTAAGTTATGTTTTTTATCAGAATGCCTGGGGTTTGAGTCCCCAGTAGGTAGTGGTACCATTCTTGCTGCCTCATTTTTGAGCCTTTGCTCTTCCACTTTAGCATTTTGTTCTGCTACTCTGGCCTCTTGCTCTGCCAGTCTTAACTTGGCTAGTGTTAATTCTAACTCTATATTTCTACTAGCTACACTTTCCCCTGAACTGGGCTCGCATAAAATTGTATCACTTGGCACTAGTTCTTGGTCTATACAATGCCGTAAAATTTCATTCACCAATGTCCACTTTTTATCGGTGTCGTTTAACTCGAGACCAAATTCCTTGCCTAACAATACTAAATTTGCTTTGGTGAGCTTCTTAATCTCTACCACTGAAGGATTCTTTGCCAGTTCCTGCATTTTAGCCTCCATCACTAATTAATTTAGCTCCTAGCCAAAGAAAAAAATTAAAAAAAAATAAAAATTAAAAAAAACAAAAATTTGCACGGCCCCTAACACAAGGCCACACTAACCTCAATCGTGAAGGGATCCAGTTGGGTGTCCAGTCAGTGCAATCCTTTGCTAGATGAGCTGGGCCCTAGGCTAACACACAACCGTTCTGCGGAAACAAAAATTTTTAGTTTTGCCCAGACGGCAATCCTCAGGTCGCTAACCTCCCTTTCTGGAGGAGCCAATCTGCAAGTCCTTCGCACATACTATATACAGGCAGTCAGATCAGTGATCGATTATGCCGCACCTGCACTCACAAATCTATCACACCAACAGTGGAAAAAGCTTGAAGTTGGCCAAAACAATGCTATGAGAGCCGCACTGGGAGCCCCCATGTGGACCGGGCTTGAAACTCTTAGACTGGAGACGGGTTTGCCCTCTCTACAAGAAAGAATATCACAAAGGACAGCTACAATTATCAGTAAGATAATTATTTCTTCTGATCCAATCCCAGTACGGCAGGCCTTGGTGGTTGGACTAGGCCAAAACAATGGAAACTCTTGGGCTGCAAGAGCAGGAAAAGTCGTAAACAGACTACATTTATAAAGCATGATTCTTGATAGGGAGGGTGATCATCCACACCCAAATTACACTCCTTCCGCACCGTGCAAGGGAAGAGCCTACTTTCAAAATTGTAACAGAAAGTCTCCCAATGAAAAAGGCTTCCTATGATCCGACAATCCTAAGGCGCATAATAGAAGAGCAAATGTATAGCATAGCAGTAGCAGGAGCCACCCACATCTTCACAGACGGATCGGTGGACACAGAATATGAGTGTGCTGGCGCTGCTCTTTGCACGGCCAGCGTACAGGCATATTGGAGACTGGGAGGACTAGTATCATCAACCCAAACTGAGCTGTTTGCCATACAACAGGCATTCGCATATGTGATTGCACAAAACACTCAAAATGCAATCATACACACAGACTCAAACGCTGCACTTCAAATACTAGGACAAAAACAGTGGAAAGATAACGTGGAAATAATTACCACCATTTTGTATCTTGGAGCAGTCGCTAAAGGCAAAGGACTCAACATAACTTTAAACTGGATCCCATCCCATATTGGAATCCCATTAAATGAAAAAGCTGATGAAATTGCTAAATTGGCAACTCGTCATCCAGTGATACATAAAACAATTCAACCCAGCCTAGAGAACATAAAAAACATCATCACCAAAAAACTCTCACATCTCAACAAAGCCTACCTACACCAGAGAATAGCTGAAGGTTCGCCATCTGCAACATGGTATCTTCAGGCAACCAAATTAGAAAGGTTAAATATCCCAAAAGGAATCCACAGGGAAATAGAAGTTAGGTTATATGGACTACGTCTAGGTTATAGATGCAACTGGGAGATTGGTGAACCCCGACAGAGTGCATCTTCTGCCAGACTGTCACAGAAAAGCCATTACTTCACTATCTTCTGGAATGTGAAGCAACCAGTGACCTTAGAAGAGCTTTAAGAGTTCCTGAATCATGCAGTGGCCACCCTGAAGCCATCAACACAGCCACTCTCCTGGTCAACAAAGGTGTTCAGCAGCTGGACACCCTCATAAAGACTGTGAAGCAGTATCCTTCCCCGCGATAACAGCTTGATGGTTAAATGCTACTTCAGAATACTGAGAAAAAAAAATTGTACCACTTACGGGCTATTCATGCCCGTGCCACCTCTTGGGTGGCTTAATCTTCATCAATCAATCAATAGGCTCTATTCAGTTATAGTTGTGTGTGTGTGTGTAAACTAAAGTCTTTGAAAATGTAACAAGTTTTACGAAACGTGCTCAAAGTGTCGTGTCAGACTAAAATATATAAATGAATTTTGGAGAATTGATTTTTTAATTACCATCAACAGTGAAAAGAAACATAAGAAAGATCGAGAAAATTCGTGTTAGAATTATTAATCTTACTTTTTCGGTTATATTTAATAATATATGTCTACAGGAAAGACTGCTACCAAACTATACTAATATATATATATATATATATATATATATATATATATATATATATATATATATATATATATATATATATATATATATATATATATATATATATATATATATATATATATATATATATATATATATAACTGAAAACTCACACCCCAGAAGTGACTCAAACCCATACTGTCAGGAGCAACGCAACTGGTATGTACAGGGACGCCTTAATCCGCTTGACCATCACGACCGGACAAAAGGAAGTGATAGCCGAAGCTATTTGAACCACTTCCCCGCTGGCACTCGGATGGTAATCTTGGGCATAGCATTTTATCAAATCACCTCATTCTTTGGGGCACACGTGAGGAACACAAATGCAAACAAGCCTGAATGGTCCCCAGGACTATATACAACTGAAAACTCACACCCCAGAAGTGACTCGCACCCATACTGCCAGGAGCAACGCAACTGGTATGTACAGGGACGCCTTAATCCGCTTGACCATCACGACCGGACAAAAGGAAGTGATAGCCGAAGCTATTTGAACCACTTCCCCGCCGGCACTCGGATGGTAATCTTGGGCATAGCATTTTATCAAATCACCTCATTCTTTGGGGCACACGTGAGGAACACAAATGCAAACAAGCCTGAATGGTCCCCAGGACTATATACAACTGAAAACTCGAGTCACTTCTGGGGTGTGAGTTTTCAGTTGTATATAGTCCTGGGGACCATTCAGGCTTGTTTGCATTTGTGTTCCTCACGTGTGCCCCAAAGAATGAGGTGATTTGATAAAATGCTATGCCCAAGATTACCATCCAAGTGCCGGCGGGGAAGTGGTTCAAATAGCTTCGGCTATCACTTCCTTTTGTCCGGTCGTGATGGTCAAGCAGATTAAGGCGTCCCTGTACATACCAGTTGCGTTGCTCCTGGCAGTATGGGTTCGAGTCACTTCTGGGGTGTGAGTTTTCAGTTGTATATAGTCCTGGGGACCATTCAGGCTTGTATATATATATATATATATATATATATATATATATATATATATATATATATATGGTTAAATGCAACCATATAAATGCAATGTTAAATTATGTATATATATATATATATATATATATATATATATATATATATATATATATATATATATATATATATATATATATATATATATATATATATATATATATAATCTTTGGACAACACCCACCAGTGGGACTCGAACCCAGAAAGCACAACTACCTTCCAGTAGCTGGCATAACTAGTATGCTTTAACCCACTACGCCATCAGACCTTACAAAAGAAGTAGATAGTTCGAGATATATATCTCAAACATCTCTACCTCCCGAAGGCACCAGATGAGTGAGGGGTCAGGGAGCCTTCGGGAGGTAGAGATGTTTGAGATATATATCTCGAACTATCTACTTCTTTTGTAAGGTCTGATGGCGTAGTGGGTTAAAGCATACTAGTTATGCCAGCTACTGGAAGGTAGTTGTGCTTTCTGGGTTCGAGTCCCACTGGTGGGTGTTGTCCAAAGATTGTTTATCTTCACTTGTGGTTTATGCAAGTATAGGCTTATATATATATATATATATATATATATATATATATATATATATATATATATATATATATATATATATATATATATATATATATATATATATATATATATATATATATATAATTATACCAGTATAATCTAATAATATATACTGGTCTAATAAAATAATTAGACAGTTTAATACTCTCGCTCGTTGTGTTAGGATATGTTAGCTTGATAAAACTGACTGTTCATTGTTGAGAAATGTGTTAACAAACAATATATCTGACTTACCAAGACTGTAGCTTGCTTAGCAAAAGGAACTATATTAAATTTGGGTTCAGTTTAACTACCGCTCAATGGATGAGTAATTGGGGCATAATAAAGGAACTAAGCTGGTAAAATGAAAGATGGGAAAACAACATTAGTGAGATAAACTCGAGAGATGTTTTCATGTTAACCCGAAAATTATTTGAGGAGCAAGACGGACTGCGGGTCAGGCAATTGGTCTTCATGCTATCGGGATGGGGGATCAGCCATTACACGTGTTAATGACTCTTGTATAGTTGTGTAGTTAAGGACAACAGACTAAAGGGGTAATGGACATTGTGGTTGATTGTTCTACCTGGGAATCCTCCACTGTTTTATATCTTATGTATGTATGTATGTACTAACCTAGTTGTGGTTGCGGGGGTTGAGCTTTGGCTCTTTGGTCCCACCTCTCAACCGTCAATCAACTGATGTACAGTTTCCTGAGCCTACTGGGTTCTGTCAAATCTACATTTGAAACTGTGTATGGAGTCAGCCTCCACCACATTACTGCCTAATGCATTCCATTTATTAACTACTCTGACACTGAAAAGTTTTTTTTTTTTTTTTTTTTTTTGAGATATATACAAGAGTTGTTACATTCTTGTACAGCCACTAGTACGCATAGCGTTTCGGGCAAGTCCTTAATCCTATGGTCCCTGGAATACGATCCCCTGCCGCGAAGAATCGTTTTTTCATCCAAGTACACATTTTACTGTTGCGTTAAACAGAGGCTACAGTTAAGGAATTGCGCCCAGTAAATCCTCCCCGGCCAGGATACGAACCCATGACATAGCGCTCGCGGAACGCCAGGCGAGTGTCTTACCACTACACCACGGAGACTGTTATTTCTCCGATTATATAAGATTATAGAAGATTATATAGATTATATAAGATCTATAAGATTATAGAAGTTCTTTCTATAATCTCTCTGTGGCTCATTTGGGTACTCAGCTTCCACCTGTGTCCTCTTGTGCGTGTACCACGTGTTAAATAAATGTATGTAAGTATGTATGTATGTATGTATGTATGTATGTATGTATGTATGTATGTATGTATGTATGTATGTATGTATGTATGTATGTATGTATGTATGTATGTATGTATGTAAGTATGTATGCATGTATGTATGTATGTATGTATGTATGTATGTATGTATGTATGTATGTATGTATGTATGTATGTATGTATGTATGTATGTATGTATGTATGTATGTAAGTATGTATGTATGTATGTATGTATGTATGTATGTATGTATGTATGTATGTATGTATGTATATATGTATGTATGTATGTATGTATGTATGTATATATGTATGTATGTATGTAAGGGGAGAGAAGGAGAGAGAGAGAGTAAGAGATGAAGACCGAGACAGAGAAATAGATATAGACAGAGTCAGGGAGAGAATGTTAGACACAGAGACCAAAAGATAAGGATATGCAAAGTCAGTGAGAGAATGACAGAGATAGAGCGAGCAAAGAGACAGAGAGATAGGCTGACACAGAGAATGTCAGAGACGAGGAGAAGCAGAGACAGAGGGACAGGAGCAGAGGGACAGGGACAGACGGACAGGGCCAGAGGGGGGAGGCAGTAGGACAGAGAGTGAGACAGGGACAGAGGGAGACAGGGACGGAGAGGGGGACAGGGACAGAGACAGAGGGGCAGGAACAGAGAGACAGAGACAGAGGGACAGGGTCAGAGAGGGGGACCGGGGGACAGAGGGAAGATAGGGGGGCACGAGACCAAGAGAGAGGGGACAGAGGAGAGACAGGGGACAGATAGAGTGGGCAGGGGGACAGGGACAGACAGAGAAGGACAGGGACAGAGGGACAGGGACCGGGTCAGAGAGGGGGACAGGGACTGGGTCAGAGAGGGGGGACAGGAGGACAGAAAGAGGGACAGAGGCAGAGATAGAGACAGGGACAATGGGACAGAGATGGATAGGGGGACTGGAGGAAAGGGAGGGGGACAGATGAAGGACAGCGGACAGAAAGAGTGGGCAGGGGGACAGAGAGGTACAGGGGACAGAGATAAGGACAGGGGGACAGAGAGTGACAGGGGTACAGATAGTGACAGGAGGACAAAGAGAGGAACAGGAGGACAGAGAGATGGAAAGGGGGGACAGAGAGAGGGACAGGGGGAAAGGCATCGGGGACAAAGGACAGAAAATGTGGGCAGGGGGACAGGAGGAAAGTGGGGGGGGAGATGTATGAGAGGGAATGTTTGCGAGATGGAGAAGGGGTATTTAGAACGGTAAGTTAGAGAGGGGGCAACTAAGGCGCATCATTGAAAAACAAATGAGCATCATTGCAATAGCAGGAGCCACGCACATCTTCAGCCTGCGTTGTTGAGACATTGTCAATTAAGCGGTGTCCAATAACAGTATCTTCGGTATTTGAGCGATACCTTTAAAAATACTGGAAATATTGAAAAATATTAATCCAGATATTAATCCCCTTGTGCAACGCACACAAGAGGCAACAGCTTCTAGCTCTACAAGCGGCAATATAAAATACAGAATAGGCGATTGTTTTCGCTCATAGTGTAATAACCCACGGACCCACCCACCCGCTGAAGCCGTAAATGCCAAGACATTACTTCCCTTTAAAATTAAGCCGGAAAAATCCTCAGGTATGTGGAGGATGTGGGAGGCCTTTGATCAACCGCCGACTTCCTGCCCCGTCGACGGGGCCATCAGCCCTCAGCCAAATTCATGTGAAACATGTAAGTGTGTGTATTCAATATTTTAATTTATTATTTCCAAAATTTAGCTGTCAGCTCTTGGACCCCGCCTTTCTAAGCGTCTGTTGTCTAATGTACCGACTCTCGGCCTCTTTTCCTCCATCATATCTAAACAACATATACTTTTATCTAACACACACACACATCCCCAGGATGCAGCCTTTAGCAGCTTTCTGACTTCCAGGTTCCTCACAGGTTCCTCACTCACAGGATGAGTGACGCTATCCAATACTGTCACTATGGTGGTGTGTCCACTCACAGGATGAGTGATGCTGCCCAATACTGTCACTATGGCGGTGTGTCCACTCACAGGATGAGTGGCGCTGCCCAATACTGTCACTATGGCGGTGTGTCCACTCACAGGATGAGTGACGCTGCTCAATACTGTCACTATGGCGGTGTGTCCACTCACAGGATGAGTGGCGCTGCCCAATACTGTCAATATGGCGGTGTGTCCACTCACAGGATGAGTGGCGCTGCCCAATACTGTCACTATGGCGGTGTGTCCACTCACAAGATGAGTGGCGCTGCCCAATACTGTCACTATGGCGGTGTGTCCACTCACAGGATGAGTGACGCTGCCCAATACTGTCACTATGGCGGTGTGTCCACTCACAGGATGAGTGACGCTGCCCAATACTGTCACTATGGCGGTGTGTCCACTCACAGGATGAGTGGCGCTGCCCAATACTGTCACTATGGCGGTGTGTCCACTCACAGGATGAGTGACGCTGCTCAATACTGTCACTATGGCGGTGTGTCCACTCACAGGATGAGTGGCGCTGCCCAATACTGTCAATATGGCGGTGTGTCCACTCACAGGATGAGTGGTGCTGTCCAATACTGTCACTATGGCGGTGTGTCTACTCACAGGATGAGTGGTGCTGCCCAATACTGTCACTATGGCGGTGTGTCCACTCACAGGATGAGTGGCGCTGCCCAATACTGTCACTATGGCGGTGTGTCCACTCACAGGATGAGTAACGCTGCCCAATACTGTCACTATGGCGGTGTGTCCACTCACAGGATGAGTGATGCTGCCCAATACTATCACTATGGCGGTGTGTCCACTCGCAGGATGAGTGGCGCTGCCCAATACTGTCACTATGGCGGTGTCCACTCACAAGATGAGTGGCGCTGCCCAATACTGTCACTATGGCGGTGTGTCCACTCACAGGATGAGTGATGCTGCCCAATACTATCACTATGGCGGTGTGTCCACTCGCAGGATGAGTGGCGCTGCCCAATACTGTCACTATGGCGGTGTCCACTCACAAGATGAGTGGCGCTGCCCAATACTGTCATTATGGCGGTGTGTCCACTCACAAGATGAGTGACGCTGCCCAATACTGTCAATATGGCGATGTGTCCACTCACAGGATGAGTGGCGCTGCCCAATACTGTCACTATGGCGGTGTGTCAACTCACCGGATGAGTGGCGCTGCCCAATACTGTCACTATGGCGGTGTGTCAACTCACCGGATGAGTGACGCTGCCCAATAAACTCGCCCCTTGGGGCAAAATTAAAAAATTTAAATGCAAAGTAGTGCATTCACCATGGGAGCAATGTTTCCTTCAGAAAGTATATAAACGTGTACCATTATACTGTATTTTAATAAATAAATTGCAAGCATATTCTTTAATTTGAAAAATGAGGAAAACATAAGAGTTAAATGTAGGAACCCAGTTACAAACAATAGTAAGAAGTAAGAAAAATAAAGTGTGGCACCAGAAAGAACACTGGAACGCCTAGGTGAGCGTCGTGGCCATTATCACAACACGGGACGGTGAGTGTCCTGACATGAGCATGGATTCCCGCCCGAAGGTCGGCCATCTTGGCGCGTGGATTGAACGCTCCTGGCTGGACGTTCTTTCCACACCTTACCTGGAACTCATCTTTGAATTCAGCTGGCTTCTTTGGGCCAGTGTGTGCTCACTGCAGCTACCCAGGGGCTCACGGGACCGGGGGAGGCCGGAGCCTCCCTAATGGACGCCTCCCCGAGCGGGGGCGCCATGGATGTTGACAGCAAGTCCCAGAGAGGAAATTAAACGTCTGTTGGAAAATGAGTCGGCTGATGGTGCGCCAGAGCGAGATGCTAAGAGGATGTCTTCCCCTTCAGAAGACCTTAGTCTTGTGGTACCCCGTTCCTCGTTTGTGGTAGTCCTAATCCAGTCAGAATCAGGTCAGTGCGTCTTTGCAAATCCTCGTACCTTAGGTGCAGCAATCGAGGCTTCCATATTGTGGCCACATTGCCTGCCTGAGACCATACGTACCCTGGGTAGGGGTGCAGCACTGAAGCTACATATCAGAAAGGAGGCTCTATCACACATCTGCGTATCCGACATTATTAAGTTGGGGGACTGGCCTGTCAGGTGCCGACAGGTATTGTCGCAGGAGGAGGAGTCTCGGGCCCGGTATGGGAAGATTGGCCCAATTGACCAGAGTGTAGATGTGGATGACATCCAGGCCGCTCTGCAGGTATTAGGGGGTGCATCAGCGAGATTATTGGAAGTTACCAGGATTCGCGGAGCAGCAGGGCCGACATCCATGGTTATCAAGATTTTCACCCACTCTTCCCTTGGCCAGTTCATGGACATGGCTAGTCTCTGAAAATGGTTGAAAAATCTTTCAGGGTCTGACTCTGAAAATTCAGGTAAGTTATGTTTTTTATCAGAATGCCTGGGGTTTGAGTCCCCAGTAGGTAGTGGTACCATTCTTGCTGCCTCATTTTTGAGCCTTTGCTCTTCCACTTTAGCATTTTGTTCTGCTACTCTGGCCTCTTGCTCTGCCAGTCTTAACTTGGCTAGTGTTAATTCTAACTCTATATTTCTACTAGCTACACTTTCCCCTGAACTGGGCTCGCATAAAATTGTATCACTTGGCACTAGTTCTTGGTCTATACAATGCCGTAAAATTTCATTCACCAATGTCCACTTTTTATCGGTGTCGTTTAACTCGAGACCAAATTCCTTGCCTAACAATACTAAATTTGCTTTGGTGAGCTTCTTAATCTCTACCACTGAAGGATTCTTTGCCAGTTCCTGCATTTTAGCCTCCATCACTAATTAATTTAGCTCCTAGCCAAAGAAAAAAATTAAAAAAAATAAAAATTAAAAAAACAAAAATTTGCACGGCCCCTAACACAAGGCCACACTAACCTCAATCGTGAAGGGATCCAGTTGGGTGTCCAGTCAGTGCAATCCTTTGCTAGATGAGCTGGACCCTAGGCTAACACACAACCGTTCTGCGGAAACAAGAATTTTTAGTTTTGCCCAGACGGCAATCCTCAGGTCGCTAACCTCCCTTTCTGGAGGAGCCAATCTGCAAGTCCTTCGCACATACTATATACAGGCAGTCAGATCAGTGATCGATTATGCCGCACCTGCACTCACAAATCTATCACACCAACAGTGGAAAAAGCTTGAAGTTGGCCAAAACAATGCTATGAGAGCCGCACTGGGAGCCCCCATGTGGACCGGGCTTGAAACTCTTAGACTGGAGACGGGTTTGCCCTCTCTACAAGAAAGATTATCACAAAGGACAGCTACAATTATCAGTAAGATAATTATTTCTTCTGATCCAATCCCAGTACGGCAGGCCTTGGTGGTTGGACTAGGCCAAAACAATGGAAACTCTTGGGCTGCAAGAGCAGGAAAAGTCGTAAACAGACTACATTTATAAAGCATGATTCTTGATAGGGAGGGTGATCATCCACACCCAAATTACACTCCTTCCGCACCGTGCAAGGGAAGAGCCTACTTTCAAAATTGTAACAGAAAGTCTCCCAATGAAAAAGGCTGCCTATGATCCGACAATCCTAAGGCGCATAATAGAAGAGCAAATGTATAGCATAGCAGTAGCAGGAGCCACCCACATCTTCACAGACGGATCGGTGGACACAGAATATGAGTGTGCTGGCGCTGCTCTTTGCACGGCCAGCGTACAGGCATATTGGAGACTGGGAGGACTAGTATCATCAACCCAAACTGAGCTGTTTGCCATACAACAGGCATTCGCATATGTGATTGCACAAAACACTCAAAATGCAATCATACACACAGACTCAAAAGCTGCACTTCAAATACTAGGACAAAAACAGTGGAAAGATAACGTGGAAATAATTACCACCATTTTGTATCTTGGAGCAGTCGCTAAAGGCAAAGGACTCAACATAACTTTAAACTGGATCCCATCCCATATTGGAATCCCATTAAATGAAAAAGCTGATGAAATTGCTAAATTGGCAACTCGTCATCCAGTGATACATAAAACAATTCAACCCAGCCTAGAGAACATAAAAAACATCATCACCAAAAAACTCTCACATCTCAACAAAGCCTACCTACACCAGAGAATAGCTGAAGGTTCGCCATCTGCAACATGGTATCTTCAGGCAACCAAATTAGAAAGGTTAAATATCCCAAAAGGAATCCACAGGGAAATAGCAGTTAGGTTATATAGACTACGTCTAGGTTACAGATGCAACTGGGAGATTGGTGAACCCCGACAGAGTGCATCTTCTGCCAAACTGTCACAGAAAAGCCATTACTTCACTATCTTCTGGAATGTGAAGCAACCAGTGACCTTAGAAGAGCTTTAAGAGTTCCTGAATCATGCAGTGGCCACCCTGAAGCCATCAACACAGCCACTCTCCTGGTCAACAAAGGTGTTCAGCAGCTGGACACCCTCATAAAGACTGTGAAGCAGTATCCTTCCCCGCGATAACAGCTTGATGGTTAAATGCTACTTCAGAATACTGAGAAAAAAAAATTGTACCACTTACGGGCTACTCATGCCCGTGCCACCTCTTGAGTGGCTTAATCTTCATCAATCAATCAATAGGCTCTATTCAGTTATAGTTGTGTGTGTGTGTGTAAACTAAAGTCTTTGAAAATGTAACAAGTTTTACGAAACGCGCTCAAAGTGTCGTGTCAGACTAAAATATATAAATGAATTTTGGAGAACTGATTTTTTAATTACCATCAACAGTGAAAAGAAACATAAGAAAGATCGAGAAAATTCGTGTTAGAATTATTAATCTTACTTTTTCGGTTATATTTAATAATATATGTCTACAGGAAAGACTGCTACCAAACTATACTAATATATATATATATATATATATATATATATATATATATATATATATATATATATATATATATATATATATATATATATATATATATATATATATATATATATATATATATATATATGTATATATATATATAACTGAAAACTCACACCCCAGAAGTGACTCAAACCCATACTGTCAGGAGCAACGCATCTGGTATGTACAGGGACGCCTTAATCCGCTTGACCATCACGACCGGACAATACGAAGTGATAGCCGAAGTTATTTGAACCACTTCCCCGCTGGCACTCGGATGGTAATCTTGGGCATAGGATTTTATCAAATCACCTCATTCTTTGGGGCACACGTGAGGAACACAAATGCAAACAAGCCTGAATGGTCCCCAGGACTATATACAACTGAAAACTCACACCCCAGAAGTGACTCGAACCCATACTGCCAGGAGCAACGCAACTGGTATGTACAGGGACGCCTTAATCCGCTTGACCATCACGACCGGACAAAAGGAAGTGATAGCCGAAGCTATTTGAACCACTTCCCCGCCGGCACTCGGATGGTAATCTTGGGCATAGCATTTTATCAAATCACCTCATTCTTTGGGGCACACGTGAGGAACACAAATGCAAACAAGCCTGAATGGTCCCCAGGACTATATACAACTGAAAACTCGAGTCACTTCTGGGGTGTGAGTTTTCAGTTGTATATAGTCCTGGGGACCATTCAGGCTTGTTTGCATATATATATATATATATATATATATATATATATATATATATATATATATATATATATATATATATATATATATATATATACATATATATATATATATATATATATATATATATATATATATATATATATATATATATATATATATATATGGTTAAATGCAACCATATAAATGCAATGTTAAATTATGTATATATATATATATATATATATATATATATATATATATATATATATATATATATAAATATATATATATATATATATATATATATATATATATATATATATATATATATATATATATATATATATATATATATATATATAATTATACCAGTATAATCTAATAATATGTACTGGTCTAATAAAATAATTAGACAGTTTAATACTCTCGCTCGTTGTGTTAGGATATGTTAGCTTGATAAAACTGACTGTTCATTGTTGAGAAATGTGTTAACAAACAATATATCTGACTTACCAAGACTGTAGCTTGCTTAGCAAAAGGAACTATATTAAATTTGGGTTCAGTTTAACTACCGCTCAATGGATGAGTAATTGGGGCATAATAAAGGAACTAAGCTGGTAAAATGAAAGATGGGAAAACAACATTAGTGAGATAAACTCGAGAGATGTTTTCATGTTAACCCGAAAGTTATTTGAGGAGCAAGACGGACTGCGGGTCAGGCAATTGGTCTTCATGCTATCGTGATGGGGGATCAGCCATTACACGTGTTAATGACTCTTGTATAGTTGTGTAGTTAAGGACAACAGGGTAAAGGGGTAATGGGCATTGTGGTTGATTGTTCTACCTGGGAATCCTCCACTGTTTTATATCTTATGTATGTATGTATGTACTAACCTAGTTGTGGTTGCGGGGGTTGAGCTTTGGCTCTTTGGTCCCACCTCTCAACCGTCAATCAACTGATGTACAGTTTCCTGAGCCTACTGGGTTCTGTCAAATCTACATTTGAAACTGTGTATGGAGTCAGCCTCCACCACATTACTGCCTAATGCATTCCATTTATTAACTACTCTGACACTGAAAAGTTCTTTCTATAATCTCTCTGTGGCTCATTTGGGTACTCAGCTTCCACCTGTGTCCTCTTGTGCGTGTACCACGTGTTAAATAAATGTATGTAAGTATGTATGTATGTATGTATGTATGTATGTATGTATGTATGTATGTATGTATGTATGTATGTATGTATGTATGTATGTATGTATGTATGTATGATGTATGTAAATATGTATGCATGTATGTATGTATGTATGTATGTATGTATGTATGTATGTATGTATGTATGTATGTATGTATGTATGTATGTATGTATGTATGTATGTATGTATGTATGTATGTATATATGTATGTATGTATGTAAGGGGAGAGAAGGAGAGAGAGAGTAAGAGATGAAGACCGAGACAGAGAAATAGATATAGACAGAGTCAGGGAGAGAATGTTAGACACAGAGACCAAAAGATAAGGATATGCAAAGTCAGTGAGAGAATGACAGAGATAGAGCGAGCAAAGAGACAGAGAGATAGGCTGACACAGAGAATGTCAGAGACGAGGAGAAGCAGAGACAGAGGGACAGGAGCAGAGGGACAGGGACAGACGGACAGGGCCAGAGGAGGAGGGACGGGGGAACAGAGGGGGGAGGCAGTAGGACAGAGAGTGAGACAGGGACAGAGGGAGACAGGGACGGAGAGGGGGACAGGGACAGAGACAGAGGGGCAGGAACAGAGAGACAGAGACAGAGGGACAGGGTCAGAGAGGGGGACCGGGGGACAGAGGGAAGATAGGGGGGCACGAGACCTTGAGAGAGGGGACAGAGGAGAGACAGGGGACAGAAAGAGTGGGCAGGGGGACAGGGACAGACAGAGATGGACAGGGACAGAGGGACAGGGACCGGGTCAGAGAGGGGGACAGGGACTGGGTCAGAGAGGGGGGACAGGAGGACAGAAAGAGGGACAGAGGCAGAGATAGAGACAGGGACAATGGGACAGAGATGGATAGGGGGACTGGAGGAAAGGGAGGGGGACAGATGAAGGACAGCGGACAGAAAGAGTGGGCAGGGGGACAGAGAGGTACAGGGGACAGAGATAAGGACAGGGGGACAGAGAGTGACAGGGGTACAGATAGTGACAGGAGGACAAAGAGAGGAACAGGAGGACAGAGAGATGGAAAGGGGGGACAGAGAGAGGGACAGGGGGAAAGGCATCGGGGACAAAGGACAGAAAATGTGGGCAGGGGGACAGGAGGAAAGTGGGGGGGGAGATGTATGAGAGGGAATGTTTGCGAGATGGAGAAGGGGTATTTAGAACGGTAAGTTAGAGAGGGGGCAACTAAGGCGCATCATTGAAAAACAAATGAGCATCATTGCAATAGCAGGAGCCACGCACATCTTCAGCCTGCGTTGTTGAGACATTGTCAATTAAGCGGTGTCCAATAACAGTATCTTCGGTATTTGAGCGATACCTTTAAAAATACTGGAAATATTGAAAAATATTAATCCAGATATTAATCCCCTTGTGCAACGCACACAAGAGGCAACAGCTTCTAGCTCTACAAGCGGCAATATAAAATACAGAATAGGCGATTGTTTTCGCTCATAGTGTAATAACCCACGGACCCACCCACCCGCTGAAGCCGTAAATGCCAAGACATTACTTCCCTTTAAAATTAAGCCGGAAAAATCCTCAGGTATGTGGAGGATGTGGGAGGCCTTTGATCAACCGCCGACTTCCTGCCCCGTCGACGGGGCCATCAGCCCTCAGCCAAATTCATGTGAAACATGTAAGTGTGTGTATTCAATATTTTAATTTATTATTTCCAAAATTTAGCTGTCAGCTCTTGGACCCCGCCTTTCTAAGCGTCTGTTGTCTAATGTACCGACTCTCGGCCTCTTTTCCTCCATCATATCTAAACAACATATACTTTTATCTAACACACACACACATCCCCAGGATGCAGCCTTTAGCAGCTTTCTGACTTCCAGGTTCCTCACAGGTTCCTCACTCACAGGATGAGTGACGCTATCCAATACTGTCACTATGGTGGTGTGTCCACTCACAGGATGAGTGATGCTGCCCAATACTGTCACTATGGCGGTGTGTCCACTCACAGGATGAGTGGCGCTGCCCAATACTGTCACTATGGTGGTGTGTCCACTCACAGGATGAGTGGCGCTGCCCAATACTGTCACTATGGCGGTGTGTCCACTCACAGGATGAGTGGCGCTGCCCAATACTGTCACTATGGCGGTGTGTCCACTCACAGGATGAGTGGCGCTGCCCAATACTGTCACTATGGCGGTGTGTCCACTCACAGGATGAGTGGCGCTGCCCAATACTGTCACTATGGCGGTGTGTCCACTCACAGGATGAGTGGCGCTGCCCAATACTGTCACTATGGCGGTGTGTCCACTCACAGGATGAGTGACGCTGCCCAATACTGTCACTATGGCGGTGTGTCCACTCACAGGATGAGTGGCGCTGCCCAATACTGTCACTATGGCGGTGTGTCCACTCACAGGATGAGTGGCGCTGCCCAATACTGTCACTATGGCGGTGTGTCCACTCACAAGATGAGTGACGCTGCCCAATACTGTCACTATGGCGGTGTGTCCACTCACAGGATGAGTGACGCTGCTCAATACTGTCACTATGGCGGTGTGTCCACTCACAGGATGAGTGGCGCTGCCCAATACCGTCACTATGGCGGTGTGTCCACTCACAGGATGAGTGGTGCTGCCCAATACTGTCACTATGGCGGTGTGTCTACTCAGGATGAGTGGTGCTGCCCAATACTGTCACTATGGCGGTGTGTCCACTCACAGGATGAGTGGCGCTGCCCAATACTGTCACTATGGCGGTGTGTCCACTCACAGGATGAGTAACGCTGCCCAATACTGTCACTATGGCGGTGTGTCCACTCACAGGATGAGTGATGCTGCCCAATACTATCACTATGGCGGTGTGTCCACTCGCAGGATGAGTGGCGCTGCCCAATACTGTCACTATGGCGGTGTCCACTCACAAGATGAGTGGCGCTGCCCAATACTGTCACTATGGCGGTGTGTCCACTCACAGGATGAGTGATGCTGCCCAATACTATCACTATGGCGGTGTGTCCACTCGCAGGATGAGTGGCGCTGCCCAATACTGTCACTATGGCGGTGTCCACTCACAAGATGAGTGGCGCTGCCCAATACTGTCATTATGGCGGTGTGTCCACTCACAAGATGAGTGACGCTGCCCAATACTGTCAATATGGCGATGTGTCCACTCACAGGATGAGTGGCGCTGCCCAATACTGTCACTATGGCGGTGTGTCAACTCACCGGATGAGTGGCGCTGCCCAATACTGTCACTATGGCGGTGTGTCAACTCACCGGATGAGTGACGCTGCCCAATAAACTCGCCCCTTGGGGCAAAATTACAAAATTTAAATGCAAAGTAGTGCATTCACCATGGGAGCAATGTTTCCTTCAGAAAGTATATAAACGTGTACCATTATACTGTATTTTAATAAATAAATTGCAAGCATATTCTTTAATTTGAAAAATGAGGAAAACATAAGAGTTAAATGTAGGAACCCAGTTACAAACAATAGTAAGAAGTAGGAAAAATAAAGTGTGGCACCAGAAAGAACACTGGAACGCCTAGGTGAGCGTCGTGGCCATTATCACAACACGGGACGGTGAGTGTCCTGACATGAGCATGGATTCCCGCCCGAAGGTCGGCCATCTTGGCGCGTGGATTGAACGCTCCTGGCTGGACGTTCTTTCCACACCTTACCTGGAACTCATCTTTGAATTCAGCTGGCTTCTTTGGGCCAGTGTGTGCTCACTGCAGCTACCCAGGGGCTCACAGGACCGGGGGAGGCCGGAGCCTCCCTAATGGACGCCTCCCCGAGCGGGGGCGCCATGGATGTTGACAGCAAGTCCCAGAGAGGAAATTAAACGTCTGTTGGAAAATGAGTCGGCTGATGGTGCGCCAGAGCGAGATGCTAAGAGGATGTCTTCCCCTTCAGAAGACCTTAGTCTTGTGGTACCCCGTTCCTCGTTTGTGGTAGTCCTAATCCAGTCAGAATCAGGTCAGTGCGTCTTTGCAAATCCTCGTACCTTAGGTGCAGCAATCGAGGCTTCCGTATTGTGGCCACATTGCCTGCCTGAGACCATACGTACCCTGGGTAGGGGTGCAGCACTGAAGCTACATATCAGAAAGGAGGCTCTATCACACATCTGCGTATCCGACATTATTAAGTTGGGGGACTGGCCTGTCAGGTGCCGACAGGTATTGTCGCAGGAGGAGGAGTCTCGGGCCCGGTATGGGAAGATTGTCCCAATTGACCAGAGTGTAGATGTGGATGACATCCAGGCCGCTCTGCAGGTATTAGGGGGTGCATCAGCGAGATTATTGGAAGTTACCAGGATTCGCGGAGCAGCAGGGCCGACATCCATGGTCCGTGCAAAGTTCGATGGGCACCTTCCTGACCGAGTGGCACTACACAGGACCTCGTATCAGGTTCAGCCCTACAATTTCCCTGTGTTACGATGTTACGCTTGTCATCTATTGGGCCACAGTCGCCTGACCTGCCGTAATGCAGCACGTTGTGCAAACTGCGGCAAAACAGGCCATTCAGACAGAGATAACGGTGGGTGCTCTGCTACACCTCGCTGCTTTTTATGCCATGGCCATCATGAGGTTACGTCTAAGAGTTACCCTGTATATCTTGAGGCCCTCCAGTTGGACATCGACCATAAAACAGCGGGGACACCTCGACATGAGCTGTTCCAGAAGTTGCTCGCCCTCAATCAGCCTATCGCTTCTTCTCGCCTCCAGGTTCCCCCTGGTCGGGTCTCTTCACAAGTAGGAACTAGCAGGCGCTCTTGCCTGTCCCAGTCACATGCCTCATACGCCCAGGTTGCTAATCGATTTTCCCTCCTAGGTAGCCTTGACATTGACGGAAACTCATCCACGGATACAGACATGGACGCTCAGTCTCGGCCGGAGCCTAGCACTCGTCACCCTCCTGCCTCTCCTGAAAGAAGCCAACACCGGCGTCGTCGACACACCCATCGATCAGGAGGTACTGCTCCAACAGACAGTCCTGATGATCCTCTGGTCCCCCAGGCACTTTCCCAAGGGATTGTGACACCGGGGGAACATGAGGCCCAGAGTGAGGCTCCCACCAGTCGCAGACGCCGTCAAGAGAGTTCGAGAGCCGACCACCGCTTCCGTCAGGCAGAGAGAAGCATAGATCAACATCCTCTGGACTGGAAGTCATTGATAGATACCACACATTTTACTTACTTTGTATGAGGGTTTTATGACTTTTTCTAGTGGTTCCCCCTTTGGAAACGTCTGTGCACTTGTGGTTAAAAAGTTATCTGTTGTATTTCAGGGATAATGGCGCCCCATCCTGAGAATACTGTGGTGTTTTGGAATGCCCGCTCCCTTTTTAAGAAGACGCAATTTCTACGCAATTTTGATTCCACCCCGCGTCCATGGACTCGTCATCATTCTCGACTCCTCGACACTGCCATCACTCGTCTCCGGATTGGGCACAACTTCCTGGCTGCACATCTCCATCGTCTACGGCTGGTAGATTCCCCATACTGCCAGTGGTGTCCGACCCAGGAGGATACAGTGGAGCACCTTCTACTTCACTGCCCTCGATTTCATAGCGCTCGCGTCAGACTACAGAGTAGTCAAATTCGTCAAATTCGCAAACTAAACCCTGGTCTTATCAAGCAGTTCTACACTAGGAATGGAACGATTATTGCGAAGAAAGAAAGTACAGGAAAAAGATATGAAATAAAGTGTGACCAACAATTACTGGCCTTCTTTAGAGATTGTGGTATATCTGAAAACCTGAACCCGACCAATGCCAGTACTTAAAATAACTCTTTCAGTGCCTGAGCCTAACCTAACTTAATCTAACTTTGTCCAAGGTGCTGTCTCTGCCTTACCATTTACCTAATGTTCTCTCATTCATATAATTTCCTAAATAATCCGTCAAGTTTCCATGCACTTATGCAAGCATCTACCTCAGTTTCATTGTGAAATTTTACTCTTAAATCTAATCTTACCCAATTCCATTTAAATTTTAAATTTAATTGTATTGATTTATGTCATTTATTGAAATCAATTATTGATCTCATTTTGTTCTCTCAATTAAGTTCATACTAATTATAGGTTAAAAACTAAGCTAAATAAAATTTATTATCTTTAGGATTATTTTACTTTACAATTATCATTTGTCAAATTTTTTATATATTCATCTTGACAGTCTCTACTGATTTTTTGTTCTCTCCACCAAACTTGTGTATCGTCAATGGCTATCTAGTGACCTTTATTCTACCTCTAATTGTCTAAATTCTTTTGTTTACTTGCATTTAATGTTGTGTTTTGCCATAATTATTCTCTAATTTTAGCAGACTTAATACTTTGTAAGCTCTTATTGTATTGTTATATTATTGTATTGTTGTTTTGCTATAATTACTTTCTATTTTACAGCAGACTGAGTATTTATCTGTCCCTGTAATTGCTTATCTTATTGTATCGTGACATTATTTTATCTACATGCTTACTGATATTGATCCTGATCGAAATCTTCTGTCCCATATCCACACAAATCAGCACATTGATCATCATTATTGCAGGTATTACACAGCAAATCTTGCAAAAAACAAACTCCTAAATAGCACCTGCTTATCAGTTTACAACCAAAATGTTAGGTCACTTGGTAAACATTTTGATGATATAAATGCACTACTTACAGCACTAGGTACTAAATTATCATTCATCATTTTAACTGAAACTTGGCTAAGTAATGACTATACCCAACTCTACAATTTAGCTGGTTATAAAGCCATTCATAACTGCAGGCCTAATAAAAAAGGTGGTGGTACAGCAATATATTACAAAGATACCTTCATTTGCAATAGTGTTATTAGTGATAGAGATGACTATTGTGAATATACCTTTGCCAAGTTCTCCAGTAAATCCCTTAAGTCCTCCCTGACTATCGGTGCCATCTATAGATTTCCTAATACCAACACAGCCTTGTTCTCAGACAATGTAAGGAAGCTTATTATAAATAACAATCTCAACAAAAATCACATCATTCTGGGAGGTGATTTCAATATTGACCTGGGTCTTCAAAACAACCCTCAAGTTGACTATTTCCGTAACAGCATGCACTCCTGTATGCTAATCCCCACAATCACCAAGCCCACCCGAGTCACTCAAACATCTGCCACTACCCTGGATCACCTGTGGACTAATATAACAGCTACCCTTACATCTGGGGTAATTTATGACAGAACAACTGACCACTATCCTACCTTCCTCATAGCAAACATTGACACATCACCACCAGAAACCAAGAAACTTTCATTCAGGCTACATAGTGAATCAGCTTTAGGCAATCTCTCTAATGCACTCCACAATATTAACTGGGAATCTGAATTTAATAATTCACAGGATATAAACTCATCAACTAACCTCTTTCTCTCCAAAACTCTAAGCCTCTACAACACTCACTGTCCCCTCCTTACCAAACAAGTAACTCATAAAAGAAAAAATAACCCGTGGCTCACAAGTGGCATAATTAAATCAATCAACAAAAAACATGAATATGGAAAGAAATTTAGGAGTGGCCTAGTTTCAAAGGAAGTAGTTAAAAGGTACTCATCAGTGCTTACCAGTATCACAAGAAAAGCAAAACTTTCATATTATGAGACTAGATTCAAAGAAGCAAAAGGCAACATGAAAAGCACATGGAATACCATCTCTAATATCCTAGGAACTAAACAACACTCCCACAACCAGATAACACTCTCTAAGGATGGCCTTACACCGTCATCTGACTTAGAAATGGCGAATAAATTTAATAGCTTCTTTTCATCGATTGGTGCTAACCTTGCAAGTAAAATCCCACAGACTCAGACACATATCAACACATATCTCTCAGGCAGCTATCCAAACTCTCTTCTCCTTTCACCAGTCAGCCCGACAGATGTTGTGTCCATCATACACTCACTAAAAACCAAAGCTGGGAACATCAGTGAAATCCCATCCATTGTATACAAGAGCGCCTCCCATGCCCTTGCGCCACCTATAGCTCTGCTGTTCAACAAATCCCTTGAGTGTCATACCTTCCCTGATATCCTTAAAAAAGCAAGAGTAACGCCAGTGCATAAAAGAGGTAATCCGGCAGACATAAGCAACTATAGACCAATATCGAACCTACCCATACTATCAAAAATATTTGAAAAAATTACCTACAAACAGCTCTACTCCTATCACGTAAAATTCGACATTCTTAGCTCCTGTCAGTTTGGCTTCCGCTCTCAAAAGAGTACCAACGATGCAATTATTAGTCTCCTTGATATAATTTACTCAGCCCTTGACAAAAATGAGTTTCCGATTGGACTCTTCATTGACCTGAGAAAGGCCTTTGATACTGTTAATCACGATTACCTCTTATGTAAACTCCATCATTATGGAATCCGAGGCCATGCACTGGACTATATCCAATCCTATCTTAGTGATAGACACCAATGTGTAGCCATCAATAATATAACCTCTCCCATTCTACCAATAACCGTTGGAGTGCCACAGGGCAGCATCTTGGGGCCTCTTCTATTTCTTATATACATCAATGATCTGCCTAATGCCTCTAACATTCTGAAACCTATTTTGTTTGCTGATGATACTACCCTCATCTACTCCAACCCCAACTCACATACACTAAATGATGTTGTTAATAATGAACTAAAAAAAGTCCACTTATGGATGTCAACCAACAAACTAACACTTAATAATAATAATAATAATAATAATAATAATTTTTATTTAGGCAAAGGTACATACATAAAGAGATTTTACAAAGTTTGTTGGCTTTATAGATAAGAGCTAGTACATACAATGCCTAAAGCCACTATTACGCAAAGCGTTTCGGGCAGGAAAAAACACTACTGACTAAAGCTTAAAACTAATGGGTAAAAAGAAAAAAATGCGTAAAAAATACTTAACATAGAAAAGACCTACTACATCCTATTTGGAAGCAAATCTACAAATGCAATTCAGCTTCAGATAGACAACGTAAACATTAGTAATAAAAATTATGGAAAGTTTCTTGGCCTATTCCTAGACAAGAGACTCAACTTCAGTACCCACATACAACACATAACTAAGAAAGTCTCTAAAACAGTTGGCATACTCTCCAAAATCAGATATTATGTACCTAACTCTGCTCTCATCTCTCTATATTATGCACTAATCTATCCCTATCTCAACTATGGTATCTGTGCATGGGGTTCAACCACTGCAAACCACCTCAAGTCCATCATCAACCAGCAAAAATCTGCTATCAGAATAATATCAAATTCTGCTTTCAGACAACACACAGCCCCCTTGTTTAACTCCGTAAACATGCTAAACATAATCTCGCTCCATAAATTCTCTTGTGTCAACTACATTTACAAAACTCTGTTCTTAAATGCAAATCCTGCTCTGAAACTCTTCCTGGACAGATGTAATAGGACCCATTATCACCACACCAGAAATAAATATCTCTTTGATATCCCCAGAGTTAAACTTAATCTGTGTAAACACTCTATGCAAATAAAGGGACCCAGTTTATGGAACTCACTCCCTACTGAATTGAAAAGCTGTCCAACTTTTACATCATTCAAAATCAATACTAAAAAGCACCTAATTTCATCTTCATAGTTTTTCACTTTTTGCCTTAAAATTGCACTATATCTATTGCTACCCAATCTCCCAACCTTTATGTTCCCAATTTGAACATCTTTACCATTGTGATCATTACTGTCTTCTTATATGTGCTGCCAATCTGCTGTATGGTGTTTATAAATCTTGTTTATCTGTATCTTTTGCTACCCAGTCTCCCAATCTTTATGTACCCAATCTGAACAGCTTTACCATTGTGATCATTGCTGTCTTATATGTGCTGTCAATCTGCTGTATGGTGTCTATTAATCTTGTTTAAATTACTAATCAAGCTGTCAATGTAATCAATCAGAGCTTTAATATAACAATGTGCTTTAATATACTTACTAAGCTCTCTCATCTCATTTTTCTCTTGCAATGTATTTGTTATCATTTATCAATTCTGATAGAAATTACCTACTTAAAATTATCTGCTAGATTAAGGACCTGCCCGAAACGCTGCGCGTACTAGTGGCTTTACAAGAATGTAAATTCTGTACTATCCAATGTATTCTCACAAACCCAATGTACCTTCTTGTATATATATAAATAAATAAATAAATAAATAAATAAATAAATAAATAAATAAATAAATAAATAAATAAGAGTGCCGTTCGTAGGCTGAATATTCCCCGCCTCACAGTTCCCGTTCTCGTGGGTCCATAGAATTACCCCAATCGCCCAAATCAGGCCAAAACTACCCAAATCGTATTAGCATTACGTAAGTAATGAAGAAATCAGGTATATTTTCTTACTATAATGTTGGTGCTACACGTAGAACATGATCAAACCTATTTTTACTCTGAAATAATCTAATTTCATAACGAAATGAGACGTAAATATGTGAGAGGTGACGCCATAGGAAGTCGACGGTCCAAGCGACAATTGTGTGGAGCGACTTATCCAAGATATATGGTCGCTTGGAGAGTGTTTGCTGCCATAACAGCCTCCTGTACACAGTGATCCAGTCGTCGTATTTCATGGCTCAAATTGTCGCAAATTTAATTGGTAATATTAACAAGTAGAATGTGTATTTATAATAATATTTTTCATAAACAGCCACAAAATATTTAATATTTATTAAAAAAAAGTGTTTGGAAGTTAAATCAATTCCACATGACAATAAATTTGTTATATAGATACTAGCGTTATTCGTTGGTATGCGTTCGCTATTTAAACTACTCCAGTCCTTTTCGTTCATAGAACACCGAACCCTACACGCTCTCTGATATATTGCTTAATTAACAAATATTCACAAATAAAGATTATATTTATATATGTTATCAGAAAGGCAGATATAAAATAGTTTGTGTTAATGCATCACAGAGATTATACCTTATTAGAGAGGAAAAATATTCATATTTTAAACAAGGCTTCTTGGCCGACGCTCTCCCTTTCGATGGGAACTATGACCTTTTGAAAATCAATGTTAATTGAATCTATATATTGTAAAAAACGAAGTTTTTTATGTCATCAGAAAGACATATAAGCTGCATGTTAATACTTTGGTATAAATATAACTGAAGTGAAAGTGAAGATATATGCCTTTTTATAGTTACTTGATGGCTCGCTCAGGGAGTGTGAAGGCCTGCACACAAGCCAATCAATTTTATAATTAATATACATATATGCAAAGTAACGTCAAAGGTTTTTATTTCAGAATAAAGACAGATGTAGACGATAATGTAAATACATTTCAAGGAAAACATATCTTAAATGAAAGCAAAGATATGGTCAAATAAATAGGCAATACCACACCATCGCCAGTGTCCGGACACATGAATATTCGCATTAGGTAGGTGAAAGGAAATGTACCCAACCATTTCCATTTACGCGACCAGTTTCCGTTCTTATGTTCTTACTTACATTTATTGAAATTTATCATCATCATCATTTACAGAAATAAATTAACATAAAAATGTAGTAATTTTAATACACAAAACAGAAGTAGATATGTATGTAAATTATGACGCAGGATAGGATCACTATTGCAGAACTATTCGCATACTTTGCGTCATTATATACAGTACTGGAATTTAAAAAAAATCGCGGAATTCAGAGATAACACCATCATTGGTGTCCAAGAAAAGTGTAAGTACTTCATTTATAATGATGTGCTGCCCGAAATCTTAGCGAAGTATCTAAAATTTGCTTACTGTAAGTAATTCATGCAAATGATTGTAAAGCCGTCGCCCAGTTGGTTGGGTGTGGAGCACATGACTGTTAAACTGCCGCCCAGTTGGATGGGTGTGGAGCACATGACTGTTAAGCTGCCGCCCAGTTGGGTGGGTGTGGACCACATGACTGTAAAGCTGCCGCCCAGTTGGGTGGGTGTGGACCACATGACTGTTAAGCTGCCGCCCAGTTGGGTGGGTGTGGAGCACATGACTGTAAAGCTGCCGCCCAGTTGGGTGGGTGTGGAGCACATGACTGTTAAGCTGCCGCCCAGTTGGGTGGGTGTGGAGCACATGACTGTAAAGCTGCCGCCCAGTTGGGTGGGTGTGGAGCACATGACTGTTAAGCTGCCGCCCAGTTGGGTGGGTGTGGAACACATGACTGTTAAGCTGCCGCCCAGTTGGGTGGGTGTGGACCACATGACTGTAAAGCTGCCGCCCAGTTGGGTGGGTGTGGACCACATGACTGTTAAGCTGCAGCCCAGTTGGGTGGGTGTGGAGCACATGACTGTAAAGCTGCCGCCCAGTTGGGTGGGTGTGGAGCACATGACTGTTAAGCTGCCGCCCAGTTGGGTGGGTGTGGAACACATGACTGTTAAGCTGCCGCCCAGTTGGGTGGGTGTGGACCACATGACTGTAAAGCTGCCGCCCAGTTGGGTGGGTGTGGAGCACATGACTGTTAAGCTGCCGCCCAGTTGGGTGGGTGTAGAGCAAGACTAGTAATTGGACGACTCACCATAGATGTAAAGTGCCTAGTATAGTGACTTGTGAGCTTCTTGTTGAATCATTTGTGATACAAAGATTATTGATGTGTGTATTTGTGTGGGTGATTGAATATGTATGTGAATGTATATGTATGTATATGTATATATGCAATTGACGATCACGAAACAATAATCATTTGTATGCGGAAAATTCCATATTTCATTTCTGTGGATTTACCGCATATGTATATATATGTACATGTATGTATGATTATGTGTACATGTATATATAACATTAATAAGAGGAAATGAAGATGAAGAAATGATAAAAAGAATGGCAATAGTGGATAGTAGTAACACACTTAAGAATTATTCAGTAATAAATACAAACTCGTCCTTCACCTATGATAAAGGAAAGTTAACTTGGAAGGATTCAATTTACATGAGATTAAGATTAGGATACAAATATATCTGGCAATACGGAGTTGATGTCAGTGAAAAAGATAAGGAGTGTAAATTATGTAGTATGCCGCACGCCCACACCTTAGAACATTATGTATTAGAGTGTCAACTTATTGATAACTATAGAAATAAGGAAATAAGTAATGTACCACATCAAATTGTTTGTATGTGTGATAATGGTATGATAGACAGTATACTTAGGAGCTACAAGAATTTTGCCCCAAGAGTGTAACAATTATATGCTGTACTTACTATATTAACCTGCAATGTTAAATGGGATTCTTGTAATGTTAATTGTCTATTTGTACTTACTGAATTTGTGCGCCCCTTGAGGGACTTGAAGTAGAGGGGGTAGAAATAGCCTAAGTTACTCTATCCCTTTGAAATGTATTTTTTTCTTGTCTCAATAAACATACTTGAACTTGAACTGTAAATATTTGTGGCTTCCTGACCATAAAGTTACCGCCGCGGTCGAGTGTAAGACACCGGATGTACCCATATACAAGCCGCACTAGCTATTAGTTCATATAAGCTGACAACTTACCCAGATAAACATTACTTCCTAATTATATATATATGCAAATAATACAATTAAAATGTTTAAAACGTGATTATATATATGTATCATGTGGACAGTTTTTAATGTAATTTTTTCTCCTGATATTCGGGTTCTTTATTATGCTTCATCTTGAGGCAAAGCCCAATACCTTACGCCATATTGATGCTCTGTCCACAGATCATTCTCTCTCTCTCTCAAATCATATACATTGATGGTTTCCTACACCGCCACACGGGTGCAGCTGCAAGTGCAGTTGCCTCTACCCATCAGACAGAACTATTTGCCTTGCTTGTTACACTAAAATGTGTACAAGTGTGTGTGTCTATGTATGTATTCCCAGCAAACACAGAACGTTTGTGGACGTTTTTAAATGGTTCCACAAAGGTAATACTGTAACTTTTGACATAAATACGTATATCTGATGTTCTTAAAACCAAAGGATATAACTAAAAACATATATTCTTGAGACACAGTTTTTTAAGATTTATGTAAAAATTTAAAAATAATAGTGAATGCTATGGTATTATAATGTTTTCATGCTTTATATTTAAGAATAAATAATTTTCAGTCAACATTTAGTTTTTTTTGTTTACTTTCTGTAAAGCTATCCAATTTACGTTCTTATAACATAAATATAACATTTATATGACGTCAGTATAACGTTATTTACACGACATCATTACGTTATTATGATGTTATATTAACGTATAATTCCTGTGTGAAAACCAGAATATATATTGAACTTTATGTTTTAAACCTTGTAAAGTTATCATAAAACTTGGAATAAGACGGTAAGCATGCTTTACTTATGAAAATATACAAACAAATCAACAAAAACATTTTAACATAAAAAACATAAACATAACATAAAGTAATTGCATGCATGGGAGTTAACTGGAACTCTGTAATATTGCATACATGAACCTTAAGGTACAAACCCAGTGTATTTACTCATGCAGTTCTTTCCTAAATCTAAATTTTTCCAATTTTTACACTTTGTTTCGAGTTCTGTCTTGTGTTGCTACTTTTAATACCCCATTAATGTCCCCTTTGTTATGTCCATTCATCCCATTGTGCACCTCTACCATATGTCACTCCTAATTCTTTGCTTTTCTAGAGAATGTAATATAAGCTTTGACAATCTTTCTTCATATGACAGGTTAACAGGTAGAACAAAGATTACCATTTATATATGGATAACTATTATAAGTCGGTTTGAATGAGTGAATTGCTGCTTGAAGATAGGTATATACACCTGTGGTACTATCAGATTGCATCGTGGTGAGCCTAAAACCCTTCAGATCCAAGCAAAGGGTAAAATGCCAGCAGATACAATTGCGAACACATTGATACCAAAATGAAAGACATATGACGAGAATTGAGGTAACCAAAGTGAAAAGAGTGTTCACATTACATTGCACTAGAGTGCTCCCGGGTTACTTTCTCTCACTTTCTCTGTTTTGTGCGGATGGTACACCTTGCTTTTGGAGTTTATATGCATTTAAACCTGTAGATAATTCTATTGCTAACACATTGATACCAAAATGAAAGACCTAGGATGAAAATTGGGGTGACCAAAATGAAAAGAGTGTATACATTTTATCGCTCTTGTGCGCTCCCTGGTAACACACTCTCGCTTACTCTGTTTGTTGCGGATGGTAAGCCGGGCTTTTGGAGTTTATATGCCTTTAGTCCTGTAGAGAATTCTATTGCGAACACATTGATGCCAAATTGAAAAAACTAGGATGAGAATTGAGGTAACAAAGTTGAAAAGGGTATACACTTTTCAGTATTATCACACTCTCTAATGTAATGAGAGTTGCCTGAGGGTGGCTCAGCTTTCTTTTTCTGGTACCCTTGGCCTACATTCATCTTGTCGGCGGGTGGAGCGCGCTGCTGTCTTTGACATTATATGCACATAGTTCTGTTGGGAATTCTATTGCGAACGCATTGATACCAAAATGAAAGACATAGGACGAGAATTAAGGTGACAAAGTTGAAAAGAGTATACACTTTTCAGTATTTCCGCACACTACCAGGGAATGTCCAAACAAAAATGGAGAGAGTGGAGGGGTAACTTGCCCAAAACGCGAAAGTGTTTGGGGAGATTAACTTTCGTTCAATACTATTATGCAAAAGGAGCCACACATCTATAGTTCATCCAATAAAATCAGCAGACTTCTAGATGTTACTACTGCTCGGCTTAGACTCGGTTACAAGTATTTCTGGGAATTCTCATTATCTGCCGATGTAGACCTGACCAAATGTTAACTGTCAACAAAATTATTTGCACACCCCTTCGTCACTATGTGATAGTGAATTCAGAGACAATTCTATAACCAATGTACCAACGATGTGTCAATATTTCATTCAAAATGATCTGGTACCAGAAATTTTAGCCAAATATCCCCAGTTTGCTAACTGTAAGTAGTAACTAAGTGATTGTAACCTATCCACCGCTGCCCACTGGATGGGGAGCGGTGTGCAGGACAAACATATCAATTGTGACACTAGCTCTCCACATATGTCAGTTGCTTAATTTAGAAACTGTACTTGTGATCGATCTCGAACCTATTGTTGATGTGACGACTTATACTGAATTTTGTAACTAGCTCATCAAGATTGTAACTTGCTTAGCTAAATGAATTGTTGGGTTCAGTCCCTGAGCCCATTATGTGCCTCTGCAACCCTTTCCACTACCGCCCACAAGATGGGTATGGGGTGCATAATAAATGAACTAAACTAACTTTAAGGCATCCTGAAAGAAAGCTTGGAGGGCTTGAAAAATTGCAGAACGAAGCCTTGAGGATAATCCTTGGGTGCCTTCGTACCACAAAGATACTTAATATGAGAAAGGAACTTAATATTCCGAGCGTTGTTTATCGTGTTACTGAAAATAACTGTCAAATTGGTATAAAAATGCTTAGGCTAGCTCATCCTAACCGTTGCACAGAAGCCCTCCAGAATTTCTTTATTGAATGTAAACATTGTTTCAAATAGATAAATAAAATTGGAACTGAACTCAGAAAGTATCAGATTTATAATTTGTACCAAGAGAGACAACAATAGCACTTTCCTGCACTGTAGGAAATTACACCCTTTTCAATTTTAATCCCTCCCTTTCCATCAAAGGAGCAAATTAGAGATCAGTCCCAGCTTTGTCTTGAGGCAAAGCTCAACGTCTTAAGCCATATTGATGCTCTGTCCACAGAGCATTCTCTCTCTCAAATCATATACACTGAAGGTTTCCTACAGCGCCCAACGGGTGCAGCTGGAAGTGCAGTTGTCCTGGCAATAGGATATGACTTATATTTTGAGTGGGGAGTCCGTATAAACAACTGGGCCTCTACCCTTCAGACTGAACTATTTGCCTTGCTCCTTGCACTGAAATGTGTACAAGTATCCAAACTTGATACATTAGTTGTAAGTGACTCTTTATCATCCTTAATTGCTCTCAACTCTTTAAGACATAACTGTAACATGCTTGTGTCTGAAGCTAGACACAAATACAATAACAACTTGAGGAACCTTATCATAAACAATAATCTCAACAAAAATCACATAGTTCTCAGAGGTGATTTCAATATTGACCTAGGGCTACAAAATAACCCTCAAGTAGACTGTTTCCTCAACAGCATGAATTCCTGTATGCTCATCCCCGCAATCACCAGGCCCACCCAAGTCACTCAAACATCTGCGACTACCCTGGATCACTGATGGACCAACATAACAGCTCCTCTTACATCAAGTATAATCACTGACAGAACAACTGACCACTATCCTACCTTCCTTGTAGCGAACATGGCCATAACACCACCAGGTAACAAGAAAATTACCTTTAGGTTACAATGTGAAGCGGCAATAGGCAATCTCACAAATGCCCTCCACAATGTAAACTGGGAATCTAAATTTATCAATACACAGGATAATAATTCGTTAACTAGCCTCTTTCCAAAATTTAAAGCCTTTACAATACTTATTGTCCTCTCCTCACCAAGCAAGTAACTGGCAAAAAGGTTAAATAATCCCTGGCTCACTAATGGCATACTTAAAGCAATCGACAAGAAACATGAATATGAAAAAAAACTTAGGATTGGCCTAGTTGGAAAAGAAGTAGTTAAGAGGTATGCATCAGTGCTTACCAGTATAATAAGAGCAAAGCGTTCCTATTACGAGAATAGATTCAAAGAAGCAAAAGGCAACATAAAAAGCACATGGAGAGCCATCTCTACCATCCTAGGAGCTAAACAACATTTACATAATAAGATAAAAATCTCCAAGGATGGTTATACACCTGCAACAGATCTTGAAACAGCAACTGAATTTAATAGCTTCTTTTCATCGTTTGGTGCTCACCTTGCCCGAAAAATCCCAGAGACTCAGACATATGTTACCACATATCTTTCACGCAGCTATCCAAACTCTCTTCTCCTCTCTCCGGTCAGCCCTACAGATGTTGTGTCCATCATTCACTCGCTAAAAACCAAAGCTGGGAACATTAGTGAAATACCATCGATGGTACACAGGCGTGCCTCCCATGCCCTTGCACCATCCATAGCACTGCTGTTCAACAAATCCCTAGAGTGTCATACCTTCCCTGATATCCTTAAAAAAGCAAGAGTAACGCCAGTTCATAAAGGAGGTAACACGGCAGACATAAATAATTACAGACCCATATCGAATCTACCTATATTATCAAAATTATTTTTTTTTTTTTTACAAACAGCTCTACTCCAATCTTGTAAAATTCAATATACTAAGTCCCTGTCAGTTTGGCTTCCGCTCCCAAAAGAGTACCAATGATGCTATTGTTAGTCTGCTTGACTTAATCTTCTCAGCCCTTGACAAAAGTGAGTTTCCAATTGAACTCTTCATCGGCCTGAGAAAGGCCTTTGATACTGTTAACCATAACTACCTCTTACTTAAATTCCACCATTATGGAATCCGTGGCCTTGCCCTAAACTATATCCGATCCTATCTTAGTAACAGACACCAATATGAAGCCATCAATGATATAACCTCTCCCACTTAATTACCGTAAAGGTGCCACAGAGCAGCATCCTAGGACCCTCCTGTTTCTTATATACATCAATGATCTCCCTAATGTCTCTAACATACTTAAACCTATATTGTTGGCTGATGATACTACTCATCTACTCTGACCCCAACCCACTCCTGTTAAATAATGTTGTAAACAATTAATTAAAAAAAGTCTACTTGTGGTTGTCAACCAACAAGCCTCACACAAAACATAGAAAAGACCTACTATATCTTATTTGGAAACAAATCAACAAATGCAATTCAGCTTCAGATAGATAATGTAAACATTAGCAATAAAAATGATGGAAAGTTTCTTAGCCTATACTTAGACAAGAGACTCAACTTCCGCACCCATATACAACACATAACTAAAAAGGTTTCTAAAACAGTTGGTATACTGTTTAAGATCAGATATTATGTACCCTACTCTGCTCTCCTCTCACTCTATTATGCACTTATCTATCCCTATCATTCTTATGGCGTTTGTGCTTGGGGTTCAACCTCTGCAAACTACCTCAAGCCCATCATCATCCAGTAAAAATCTGCTATCAGGACAATAACTAACTCTACCTTCAGACAACACACAGCTCCCTTGTTCAAATCCTTAAACATGCTAAACAAATTCACTCCATACATTCTCCTGTGTAAATTACGTTTATAAAGCCCTTTTTCTAACTGCAAACCCTGTTCTGAAACTCTTCCTGGACAGATGTAATAGAACACATGGCCACGTCCCCACCAGACATAAATATCTCTTTGATATCCCCAGAGTCAAACTTAATCTATGTAAACACTCTATGTAAATAAAGGGACCTAGTTTATGGAACTCACTCCCTTATAATGATTTGAAAAGCTGTCCAACTTCTGCCATATTCAAAAATAAAACCAAAAAGTACCTGTAGTACTTTTTAAGTACGAGGGAGTAATGCGCAAAGCGTCCCTCACCTGTGACGTCACAGCGTCAACTGACGCCATATCAACACATCGGCCATTTTGTCGTCAGTTCAGTCATGGCGAGGACTAACCCTTCATGCAAACTGCACCTACTATCAAGAAGAAGAAGATTTTGTGTTCCACCGATAGTATTATCGTAAGTAAGCACTTATATTTTATATTTTATTAAATTAATTGATTCTATTTTTCTGTAATAAAGGTCCAAAGGGTTGTTAAGGAACAAGGGTGTACCGATACCGACGCTCAGTGCGCTCAACTCACACCAAAGTATCACCTGTGTAGCTTCTGTAATTAGTGTTAATTAGTTATGCTATAAGATAATGAAGCGAGTATAAGATTAACTCGCTACAAGGGTACTGTGTTGGGAGGTGAGGGCTGTTACTGGTGTCTGTGGGGATGTGAGGACTTGTACCAACCACTATCACCACCAGTACCTTGTCTTGCACCCTGCTTAGTTTTCCTATTGAGATATGAAGTATTATTGCATTCATATAATTATTCATTCATTGTCATTACTATTTTTATGGGCTATGTTCTGTTACCCTAATGCTTTTTACCCCTGGGCATGTCCATTTACTCTCCAGCCCTTCACAAGCCACTGCTGCACCCCCTCCATGCCCATACTTACTGGGGTCCATAGAATTACCCAAATCGACCCAAATCAGGCCAAAACTACCCAAATCGTATTAGCATTACGTAAGTAATGAAGAAATATGGTATATTTACTTACTATAATGTTGGTGCTACACGTAGAACATGATCAAACCTATTTTTACTCTGAAATAATCTAATTTCATAACGAAATGAGACGTAAATATGTGAGAGGTGACGCCATAGGAAGTCGACGGTCCAAGCGACAATTGTGTGGAGCGACTTATCCAAGATATATGGTCGCCTGGAGAGTGTTTGCTGCCATAACAGCCTCTTGTACACAGTGATCCAGTCGTCGTATTTCATGGCTCAAATTGTCGCAAATTTAATTGGTAATATTAACAAGTAGAATGTGTATTTATAATAATATTTTTCATAAACAGCCACAAAATATTTAATATTTATTAAAAAAAAGTGTCTGGAAGTTAAATCAATTCCACATGACAATAAATTTGTTATATAGATACTAGCGTTATTCGTTGGTATGCGTTCGCTATTTAAACTACTCCAGTCCTTTTCGTTCATAGAACACCGAACCCTACACGCTCTCTGATATATTGCTTAATTAACAAATATTCACAAATAAAGATTATATTTATATATGTTATCAGAAAGGCAGATATAAAATAGTTTGTGTTAATGCATCACAGAGATTATACCTTATTAGAGAGGAAAAATATTCATATTTTAAACAAGGCTTCTTGGCCGACGCTCTCCTTACCGATATGGGAACTATGACCTTCCGAAGATCAATGTTAATTGAATCTATATATTGTAAAAAACGTTTTTTATGTCATCAGAAAGACATATAAGCTGCATGTTAATACTTTGGTATAAATATAACTGAAGTGAAAGTGAAGATATATGCCTTTTTATAGTTACTTGATGGCTCGCTCAGGGAGTGTGAAGGCCTGCACACAAGCCAATCAATTTTATAATTAATGTACATATATGCAAAGTAACGTCAAAGGTTTTTATTTCAGAATAAAGACAGATGTAGACGATAATGTAAATACATTTCATGGAAAACATATCTTAAATGAAAGCTAAGACATGGTCAAATAAATAGGCAATACCACACCATCGCCAGTGTCCGGACACATGAATATTCGCATTAGGTAGGTGAAAGGAAATGTACCCAACCATTGCCATTTACGCGACCAGTTTCCGTTCTTATGTTCTTACTTACATTTATTGAAATTTATCATCATCATCATTTACAGAAATAAATTAACATAAAAATGTAGTAATTTTAATACACAAAACAGAAGTAGATATGTATGTAAATTATGACGCAGGATAGGATCACTATTGCAGAACTATTCGCATACTTTGCGTCATTATATACAGTACTGGAATTAAAAAAAAATCGCGGAATTCAGAGATAACACCATCATTGGTGTCCAAGAAAAGTGTAAGTACTTCATTTATAATGATGTGCTGCCCGAAATCTTAGCGAAGTATCTAAAATTTGCTTACTGTAAGTAATTCATGCAAATGATTGTAAAGCCGTCGCCCAGTTGGGTGGGTGTGGAGCACATGACTGTTAAACTAACGCCCAGTTGGGTGGGTGTGGAGCACATAACTGTTAAGCTGCCGCCCAGTTGGGTGGGTGTGGAGCACATGACTGTAAAGCTGCCGCCCAGTTGGGTGAGTGTGGAGCACATGACTGTTAAGCTGCCGCCCAGTTGGGTGGGTGTGGAGCACATGACTATAAAGCTGCCGCCCAGTTGGGTGGGTGTGGAGCACATGACTGTTAAGCTGCCGCCCAGTTGGGTGGGTGTGGAGCACATGACTGTTAAGCTACCGCCCAGTTGGGTGGGTGTGGAGCACATGACTGTTAAGCTGCCGCCCAGTTGGGTGGGTGTGGAGCACATGACTGTTAAGCTGCCGCCCAGTTGGGTGGGTGTGGAGCACATGACTGTTAAGCTGCCGCCCAGTTGGGTGGGTGTGGAGCACATGACTATAAAGCTGCCGCCCAGTTGGGTGGGTGTGGAGCACATGACTGTTAAGCTGCCGCCCAGTTGGGTGGGTGTGGAGCACATGACTGTTAAACTACCGCCCAGTTGGGTGGGTGTGGAGCACATAACTGTTAAGCTGCCGCCCAGTTGGGTGGGTGTGGAGCACATGACTGTAAAGCTGCCGCCCAGTTGGGTGAGTGTGGAGCACATGACTGTTAAGCTGCCGCCCAGTTGGGTGGGTGTGGAGCACATGACTATAAAGCTGCCGCCCAGTTGGGTGGGTGTGGAGCACATGACTGTTAAGCTGCCGCCCAGTTGGGTGGGTGTGGAGCACATGACTGTTAAGCTACCGCCCAGTTGGGTGGGTGTGGAGCACATGACTGTTAAGCTGCCGCCCAGTTGGGTGGGTGTGGAGCACATGACTGTTAAGCTGCCGCCCAGTTGGGTGGGTGTGGAGCACATGACTGTAAAGCTGCCGCCCAGTTGGGTGGGTGTGGAGCACATGACTGTTAAGCTGCCGCCCAGTTGGGTGGGTGTGGAGCACATGACTGTTAAGCTGCCGCCCAGTTGGGTGGGTGTGGAGCACATGACTGTTAAGCTGCCGCCCAGTTGGGTGGGTGTGGAGCACATGACTGTTAAGCTGCCGCCCAGTTGGGTGGGTGTGGAGCACATGACTGTAAAGCTGCCGCCCAGTTGGGTGGGTGTGGAGCACATGACTGTAAAGCTGCCGCCCAGTTGGGTGGGTGTGGAGCACATGACTGTAAAGCTGCCGCCCAGTTGGGTGGGTGTAGAGCAAGACTAGTAATTGGACGACTCACCATAGATGTAAAGTGCCTAGTATAGTGACTTGTGAGCCTCTTGTTGAATCACTTGTGATACAAAGATTATTGATGTGTGTATTTGTGTGGGTGATTGAATATGTATGTGAATGTATATGTATGTATATGTATATATGCAATTGACGATCACGAAACAATAATCATTTGTATGCGGAAAAATCCATATTTCATTTCTCTGGATTTACCTCATATGTATATATATGTACATGTATGTATGATTATGTGTACATGTATATATAACATTAATAAGAGGAAATGAAGATGAAGAAATGATAAAAAGAATGGCAATAGTGGATAGTAGTAACACACTTAAGAATTATTCAGTAATAAATACAAACTCGTCCTTCACCTATGATAAAGGAAAGTCAACTTGGAAGGATTCAATTTACATGAGATTAAGATTAGGATACAAATATATCTGGCAATACGGAGTTGATGTCAGTGAAAAATATAAGGAGTGTAAATTATGTAGTATGCCGCACGCCCACACCTTAGAACATTATGTATTAGAGTGTCAACTTATTGATAACTATAGAAATAAGGAAATAAGTAATGTACCACATCAAATTGTTTGTATGTGTGATAATGGTATGATAGACAGTATACTTAGGAGCTACAAAAATTTTGCCCCAAGAGTGTAACAATTAGATGCTGTACTTACTCTATTAACCTGCAATGTTAAATGGTCACTGCTTGATCGCAAGCGGGGATTTTTCTGGCGGGGGAGAAAGAAACAATTGCGCAGCGCGTCCCGCGGCGTTGCGCGGGCAGTTTGGGGCCTGTATAAATACGGGCGCACACTGGGGCTCTGCCTCACTCCGCCTGCCCTCGCCGCTGCCCTCGCAAAACCCCACCCTCCTCCCCTTTGCAAGCGGCTGCTTTTGTACCCCCGTCATGCTTTGCACAGTTGTCCCGATTGTCTCCCCACTGCATGTGGGAAGGGGGGTGCAGCGCCGGTCCCCAAGTGTCCCGCTGTCCGCAGCTAATACTTTGCCCAGTCTAGGTGCTAGTAAGCCCTACTTGTAGTCACACCCCCTTCTCCTTATCCATTAGGTCTTTTACGGCCTCTTGGCCGGGTACATTACGTGTTATGTGGTCTCTCACTTATTAGTTATTCTTTGTGTCCTGCCTGTTATATCCTAGTGTTATATAATTACTACACATTTGCACTCGGCCTTAATTCTAGTACCAGTTAACCTTTAGGTTTCTGCAGAATTAGTTTCCATGTCACTATAGGCTAAGGTCTCATACTTACTACGGGTGTACCTTTTAAGTTAAATCTAGTCCTCGGACTTGGAATTGTTACTGTTAATTCTTACTTTATATATTTACTTTATATATTTTAATATAAACGTTATATAGTCCTTAAATTATATATTTTGAAACTTTATATATTTACATGTTCAATATTAAGTTTAATAATATCAACTTTGTTATAAGCCTATAATATAAACCGTGTTTAATATAAACTTTATATAATTACTTACTTTATATTTGAACTTTATACATTTACATGTTCTGCAGAATTTAATCTTCAATAAACTTTAACGCCCCATACTGCCAGTATCTTTCTCCCCCTGGTCAGAAAATGGGATTCTTGTAATGTTAATTGTCTATTTGTACTTACTGAATTTGTGCGCCCCTTGAGGGACTTGAAGTAGAGGGGGTAGAAATAGCCTAAGTTACTCTATCCCTTTGAAATGTATTTTTTTCTTGTCTCAATAAACATACTTGAACTTGAACTGTAACTATTTGTGGCTTCCTGACCATAAAGTTACCGCCGCAGAGGGTAAGAGACCGGATGTACCCCATATACAAGCCGCACTAGCTATTAGTTCATAAAAGCTGACAACTTACCCAGATAAACATTACTTCCTAATTCCTTCCTCGAATGTAGATGTTGCAAGGTTCTTTGATTATGTAAGTTAACAATAAAGAACTAGATACAAATTAAATGTGTGCTATAAAATATGTGTATGTGACATATATTCATATAAGCACAGACGTTGCGGTATTCAGAGTAAGGACAGTTTTTCCTCAGACCCATGCTCACAGTTCCTAGAAACCAGGACAATTTAGTAATCATGCGAAACTGCGGCATCTCTTACCGAGTCCATTTTGAACAAAAGGTAGTGAACAAAAATATCGAGTACATACAAGCAAAATATATATTCAGGCATTAAGTGTGCAACTTCATCATAGTGAATAATAATAATGGTTCTGTCAACTATGGGTTTCACAATAAACTAAAGGTAACAGGATGAGCATGGGTTGCACAAACTATTGGTAACAGGATGGGTATGGGTTGCACAATAAATTACTGCGCTAGGATGAGTGTGTGTGTGTATATTATAAATATATATATATATATATATATATATATATATATATATATATATATATATATATATATATATATATATATATATATATATATGTCGTACCTAATAGCCAGAACTCACTTCTCAGCCTACTATTCAAGGCCCGATTTGCCTAATAAGCCAAGTTTTCATGAATTAATGTTTTTTCGTCTACCTAACCTACCTAACCTAACCTAACCTAGCTTTTTTTGGCTACCTAACCTAACCTTACCTATAAATATAGGTTAGGTTAGGTTAGGTAGGGTTGGTTAGGTTCGGTCATATATCTACGTTAATTTTAACTCCAATAAAAAAAAAATGACCTCATACATAGAGAAAAGGGTTGCTTTATCATTTCATAAGAAAAAAATTATAGTAAATATATTAATTCAGGAAAACTTGGCTTATTAGGCAAATCGGGCCTTGAATAGTAGGCTGAGAAGTGAGTTCTGGCTACTAGGTACGACATATATATATATATATATATATATATATATATATATATATATATATATATATATATATATATATATATATATATATATATATATATATATGTCGTACCTAGTAGCCAGAACGTACTTCTCAGCCTACTATGCAAGGCCCGATTTGCCTAATAAGCCAAGTTTTCATGAATTAATTGTTTTTCGTCGACCTAACCTACCTAACCTAACCTAACCTACCTTTTTTGGCTACCTAACCTAACCTAACCTATAGAGATAGGTTAGGTTAGGTTAGGTAGGGTTGGTTAGGTTCGGTCATATATCTACGTTAATTTTAACTACAATAAAAAAAAAATTGACCTCATACATAATGAAATGGGTAGCCTTATCTTTTCATAAGAAAAAAATTTGAGAAAATATATTAATTCAGGAAAACTTGGCTTATTAGGCACATTTGGCCTTGCATAGTAGGCTGACAAGTGCGTTCTGGCTACTAGGTACGACATATATATATATATATATATATATATATATATATATATATATATATATATATATATATATATATATATATATAATTAGGAAGTAATGTTTATTTGGGTAAGTTGTCAGCTTATAAGAACTAATAGCTAGTGCGGCTTGTTTGATTTGATTGTTGCCGCCGAAGGAGGCTAGTTTATTGTGCACCCCATACTCATCCTGTGAGCGGTAGCGCAAAAGCATTACAGAGTGCACAAAAGGTCTTTATCAGACCTCATCTTAGATTATTACATAAACAATTTCTTCAATCCTTCACACCTTATAGATACAATGTCAGCTAGTTACAGAGAAAGTGCTATTACAAGAGCTACATATTTACAGTAAGTCATCATACATTAATGGTAGGTCTTGTCGTTAATACATAATAGTTTGGCCAATGGGGATATTACAGAGTCATAGGGGAGCTTCTGTTTATTATTAGTCCTCACAATACACTACTTGTTTCTGAATCTCATATGTCGTTCATCTACTGGAAGCAAAATATGGATACAGTGTAAGGATTTCAGGTAATTTACCCATAGTAATAAGATAGGTTGCCATATCATACAGAGTGAGCTTAGATTTATCTCTAAAAGGCTCAATTTTACAACAATCCAAGATATAGTGTTCGAGTGTGTGTCCCTGCCTATGTCCACACACTTTACACTTTACTTCATCTAGATCCCTATACAAGCCGAACTGCCAGAGATACTTGTAGCCAAGTCTTATACGAGCTGTGACAACATCTGTTAGTCTACTGACTTTGTTACTTGCCCCATACACATGTTTTACTTCACACATTTCATTGTGATGAACGATGGACCTGCTAGTTCCAGTTTGCACTGTTCTACTTTCTTCAAATCCATCCAGGAGTTCTCGTCTAATGACACTTTTAAGGGACCTATTTGATAACTCAAGATTCCATTCAATACTGTCTTTATTTACTGCAGCCTTAGCAAGGGCGTCAACTTTGTCATGTTCCTGCATGCCAATGTGAGAAGGAATCCACAACATTTTTATATTTACCCTCTTGCTAAGTATTCTTATATATCTACGTCTAGCTTCCAAGACAAGCACGTTATTACTTGATTGCAAACTGTTTATTGCTCGTAGTGAGGATAGGGAGTCAGAAATAATTAAGCTGTCTACTTCAGTGTTGTCAATAATTTCGAGTGCTACCAGTATCGCTACCAACTCGGCTTGCATTGTGGACGCCCAGTTACTAATTCGGATATTTCTTTGAATTGTGCTGCCATCGGGCTGATGAGCAATAACAGCACTTCCTGCCCTCCCTGTAGCTGTATTGAGTGATCCGTCAGTGTATATGGTCTGTGCAATGTTGTTTTCAGCTTGTATATTGTGAATGTGTTCTATGGTGCTTAATTTAGCAGCAAGCTGAGCATGAGGGTTGCTTGTGATTAGTTTCTTGGTGGGGTATGCAGGGGTCAGGATGTCAAAAGGTACTATCTGCCAGGGTGGAAGGAAGGGCTGTACTCTTTCATCTGTATATACATCGTGCAGTCCCATCATTTTAATATGAGTGGCAGTTCTTTGAATCCATTTAGACTCGCTAGTTCCATTTCGTATGTGTTCTAACAGTGCAACTGACACAATGTTGTTTTTGTTATCACGCAGCAGCTTTAGTCCCATCATAAGATTAATTTCAAATATTCTATCTCTAATGCTAAGTATATTTAATTCTTTCCGCATGTTGAGAACTTTGGTAGTTATAGGACAGCCAAGTATAATTCTGAGTGCTTCATTTTGCATTTTTTCCAGTCTATCAATACTTTTGCCATTCTGCAGGACCAAAGCTGGTGCATGATAGTCTATCAGAGACCTTATATACGCTAAATACATCATTCTTGCTATTCTAATATTAACACCATATTTCGGGCTGTACCCCACTACAGTTCTGAGAGCCTTGAGTCTGTCTCTACATTGTTGATGGAACTTATTGACTGCAGTTGAGGTACAAGGGACAGAGACACCAAGGTATTTGAAAGAAGAGACATAGTCTATTGGTATGTTGTCTATCTTAAGTTTTCGTGGTCCACTTTTGCGGTTGCCAATTTGTCTGTTAAATACCTTAGTTTTAGCAGCGTTGATTACAAGACCAAGGCTCTCACAAGCTGTATGTATACAATTTAAGACTGTTTGCATTTTGCGGTGGGTTTTAGTATGCACAAGGATGTCATCTGCATAGCTGATAGTGATGTTTGCCGGACTAGTTGGGATTGATTTTAGTAAAGCATTAATTAGAACATTAAACAAGGTAGGACTAAGTACTCTTCCATGTGGGGTGCCTAGTTGCATTACTTTAGTTTCACTCTTGTAGCCTTGGAACAGCGCAGAGGACTTCCGGTTGGTAAGATAGCCTCGTATCCACTGTAATAAATGTCCCCCTATATCCATTCTCGCTAATTCATACATAATCACTTCCCTATTAGCAATATCAAAGGCATTTTTTAAATCAAGAAATGTTGTGTACTTGTGCCTTTTATCTCCATGAACAGTAAGAAAGGTTGTGATACAGTTGTGTACACTTTTACCATGTGTGAAACCATTGATATCAGGTGACATGTGCTCTTTAACTCTATACAATAATCTATTAAGCACCATTCTCTCAAAGGTTTTGCACATGCAACTGGTCAGTGAGATGGGACGGAAAGCATCAGGTTGGCCAGGCTTTGGTACAGGTACCGTAAGACTGGTGGTCCATGATACAGGCAACTGCCCAGTGACATAGCTGGCATTAAACAATTCTAATAATGGGTTACCGGGTACACGATGTAGGAGTCTTAGAATATCATAGGTGATACCGTCCTCACCAAGAGCAGTGCTACTGCCCCTGGAGAGGGCTGCATCCAATTCATAATCTGTATATGGAACATCACATTCATCATGTTGCTTGCTCAACATGAAATTTATGAGAGAATTTCTGTCTGTGGACCTCGCCTGCAATTTCTCCCCAGTGCTAGCTGGTAGCATTCCAAGGCTGGAAACCTGAGCCCATTTTGCAATTAACTGATTGGCTTTCTGTAGCGGGTTTGGGTGTGAAACTTGTCTACTATTTTTACCAATAATTTTGTTTATGCCTTTCCAGGCTTTGCCCAGGGGAGTATGCAGGTTAAGTCCACTAACAAAACCCTCCCATTCATTTTGTCTCAGTTCAGTCATTCTCTCCCTTGCCGCTGCAAGCGCGGCCTGAAACAGTTTTAACATTTGAGGAGTTCTAAGGCTCTTATATGCTTTACCTGTCTGTCTAGCAATTGATTTAAGCTCTTTCAGTTTAGCATCATCATAGTACTGGTTGTGTCTGACCTGTTTACCAGTACTTCTTTTTGTTTGGCGTGACTCACTATTTTTGATGGCCTCATAGGTATATGGGTACATCCGGTCTCTTACCCTCGACCGCGTCGGTACCTTTATGGTCAGGAAGCCACGGATATTTACAATGGGGCTCGGTCAGTCAATATGATTCCTTTGACATCACTCAACTTATGTATTCTGTTCTCGTATTGACAATTTGAATGATATCAAGAATATTTTGAATATCTTCTGACATAGATGGTGCTGTAGTTGATTGTTGTTCATGACCTGTCCAGTGGGTCGAGACTGGTCTCATTAGCATCTCTCAGATTAGTGGGAAGAAATTCTTGCTGCAAGAATGTGTGTTCTCAGAGCTAACTAGGGTAACTAAAATACTTATTTCCTAAATAAATACTTTAATTGTAAATATTTGAAAATATATGGTATGTTTCCGAATTTCTGACGATATAAAACATATTGTGGTTTATAATTAAGTTCTTAATAGTGATCCTATCCTGCATCATAATTTACATAATATCTACTTCTGTTTTGTGTATTAAAATGACTACTTTTTATGTTAATTTATTTCTGTAAATGATGATGATGATAAAGTTCAATAAATGTAAGTAAGAACATAAGAATGAAGGTAACTGCAAAAGACTTATTGGCCCATACGAGGCAGCTCCTCGTATGGAGCTGCCTTTGATAAGTAATTACCAAAGAAGGCACCAAGCCGGGAAGGCTGTGTAGCACAATAAAATAAGTCTACTGCTCCTGAAGAGGACGGTATTACTTACAGTTTACTGAGATTAGTCTCACAAGTACCAGGTAATCCACTTTTAGTGTTGTACAGAATGAGTTTAAGTGAAGGAGTATTACCTGATGATTGGACAGTGTCATTGTTCCCATCCCCAAAGCACACTCAGATAATTATAGACCCATATCTCTAACATAATTTTGTCTATTAGCACAGTTTTCGGCGTGAAGGCATTGAGTAGATCTCGGCAATACAAGAAGTTTCAAGCTAAACTTTCTAATATGCTACACTCACCTGAGGTCCGTAGAAGAGCGAAATCTGATTATGCATTTTGGTTCTACAAGGTAGCCAACTCCATCAAAATATTAAATATGTACCCAACTCAATTAACGATTAATCAACCAATTACTCCATGGGATAACTTGGATCTAGCAGTTGATTTTGTAAATGCACCCAAGAAAGATAATGTACACTCTACATTATTAAAACAGTTAACACTGTGAAGCATCACTGAAAGTACTCAGAGTATGGGTAACGATGTGTATCAGTGCTATACCGACGGTTCTGTAGAAAAAGGTGGACGATGTACCGGATGTGCATGTAATATATTTGAACAATCTTCTCTCGTACATACATGAATGAAGCGCGTCAATGATTGGGCAAGTACAACTCAAACCGAACTTGCAGGCATATACCTTGCCACTGAATTTTTAAAACACAAAGGCAGTCGACTTATATACTGTGATTCGCAGAGTGCACTCCTGGTATTGAACGCACATAGTAGTGACACCCAGAAAATAGTCAGTGATATTCGAATGAATATTTTAGCTGCCAAAGAAAAGAGATTTGAAATTAAATTCCTATGGATACCATCGCATGTTGGCATCTCAAGGCATGACACTGTTGATATGCTTGCAAAGACAGCCTGTAGAAAACCAGTGGTAGAAATTTATATGGGTGTTTCATTAGCAATGACAAAGAGAATACTTAAGCAAACATCTAATGAAAATCTCACCGACCTAACAAATTCACAAAGACCTGAAAATTGTAGCATTAAATATTATGATAGATATCGTGCGGAGACATTCACATACAGGATTAATGGAACAAGAACCCAGCAATGTGATGATATTGTGCCCATAATACGCTTGGGATATAGACGTATCTGGCAGCTTTCTCAAAACCCAAATGTCGAGTACACAATGTGTCAACTTTGTGAAAGAGAAAATATGCACTCCCTTGAACATTATATTGTAGAATGTCCCATACTGACTGACTTTCGCCCTCCTGGGCTAAGGTATGCTGAACTGTGTAATTACTATTTGAGTACTGGAACACTTGATGATATATTGAACTTGTACCCTAGATTGACCATGTAACGTATCAATTATACAATGAATGTATGTGATGTAACTATAACCTGAGCTTGTGAAAGCACCTTAATCACCTTCAGTGATTAAGTGCTTAATTGCACACTAGTTTCTCTATCAGTTATCTCACCTTGTCAGAGTAAAAGAGACAAATATATGTGTATGTATGTGTGCATATATGTATGTATATATATGTATATGTACGCATACGTCTGTGTGTGTATATGTGTATAAAGTATATGTGGAAGCTGGCCAGAATTCAATTTCACCTTTGTAAATGCACGTTAATGACACTATGTAAAAGACACATCGAACACTTTATGTAGGGCATACGTAAATCTGTGTATTTATGTATTTACGTATGTAGCTTAGCCTAGCATTTTAAAAACACTACAATCACCTTATGTGGTTGATTGTTCAATAAATCCCTGAACTATATGTTTAACAAATCTCTAACCCTATCAATGGAGTTAGTTAGTTTAGTTCTTATATTATGCACCCTATACCCATCTTGTGGGCGGTAGTGGAAAGGGTTAGAGTCCATGGCGGACTGAAGAAAATGTATATATGCTGGTTAGCATTGTTAATGTGTGGCCACGTCTGTGGTAGAAAATAATACAAAAAATCAAATAAAGGTATTATTGAAACTTTATAGGAAAACATTAAATCCTAAATATATCTTTAATATTATACTTGAAATATTGTATACTTTGCTCTTTCCATCGTACTTTGCACCTGCTGGCAAGTGGTGCGGTGCAGTGTGCAGGTGATGTTCATTACTGGGTGAGCTGGCAGGTGGTGCTCACCTGCCAGCTCACCCAACGAAAATTTGGTTTTTAATACACTTACACATTTATTGGGTCTTTCCTTCACCTTCATTCAAGCACTAGGGTATTACAGTAAGTGTTTTAATTATAATATTTATTAACGTTATTATTTTTAATTTTTATTATTATTAGTATTATTATTAACAGGAGAGGATCGAGTGTGTGTGTGTGGGGGGGGGGGGGGGGTATAATGGTACACATGTCCACATCCCAATGCCCGCCCTTCCAGGACTGGGGGTGCGGGGGTGTACAATAAACTATACCCACATCCGGCGGCAGCTTGTCGAAGGCGGAAGTGTAGCCTAGACAATTTGTCATGATTATTAGTGATGACTCTTATTTTGATTATGGGTCCGTAATCCAGTTAAGCTTTTATTCTTAATTTATATTACAATGCTGGTAAAATACACTTCTTGATGATGAGTATGGAGTACAAATGAACTCATTGTGTACCCAAGTTCAAGTTCAAGTATGTTTATTGAGATAAGCAATAAATACATCTCAAAGGGATAGAGTAGCTTAGGCTATTTCAACCCCCCTCTAATTCAAGTCCCTCAAGGGGCGCACAAATACTGTGACTACAAATAGACAAATAACATTACAAGAATCCAAACAAGAATTGTGTACCCTATACTCACAGGATGAATATAGGGCACACAATAAACTACCACTCACATCATGGGTATGGGTTGCACAAGAAACTATCGCGCAGAGGATGAATATGGAGAGCAAAGTAAACAAAGATTCACACGATGAGAAAGGGTTGCGCAATGTCCTGTGACTCACAGAATGAGTATTAGCTGCACAATAAACTACAGGTCACAGGATAAGTATGGGTTGCACAATAAATTACAGGTCACAGGATGGGTATGGGCTGCACAAACTACCGGTAACAGGATGAGTATGGGATGCACAATAAATTACGGGTCACAGGATGAGTATGGGTTGCACAAACTACTGGTAACAAGATGAGTATGGGGTGCACAATAAATTACCGCACAGAGGATGAGTATAGGGTGCACAAACTGGTTGGGTAAATGGAAATGGTTGGGTACATTTCCTTCCACCTAATGCGACTATTCATGTGTCCGGACACCGGCGATTGTGTGGTATTGGCTATTTATTTAACCATAACTTTGCATTCATTTAATAATTATATTAAGATATGTTTTCCTTGAAATGTAGTTACATTATCGTCTACATGGCTTTATTCTAACATAAAGACCTATGGCGTTACTTTGCATATATGCAAAGTAATTATAAAATTGATTGGCTTGTGTGGAGGCCTTCACACTCCCTGAGCGAGCCATCAAGTAACTATAAAAAGGCATATATCTTAACTTTCAATTCAGTTATATTTATGCCAAAGTATTAACATGCAGCTTATATTTATGTCTTTATGATGACATAGAAAACTTCGTTTATTACAATATCTAGATTAAATTAACATTGATCTTCGGAAGGTCATAGTTCCCATATCGGTAAGGAGAGCGTCGGCCATGAAGCCTTGTTTAAAGTATGAATATTTTTCCTCTCTAATAAGGTATAATCTCTGTGATGGATTCACAAAAACTATTTTATATCTGCCTTTCTGATAACATATACAAATATAATCTTTATTTGTGAATATTTGTTAATTAAGCAATATATCAGAGGGCGTGTAGGGTTCGGTGTTCAATGAACGAAAAGGACTGGATCACTGTGTACAGGAGGCTGATATGGCAGCAAACACTCTCCTGGCGACCATATATCTTGGATAAGTCGCTCCACACAATTGTCGCTTGGACCGTCGACTTCCTATGGCGTCACCTCTCACATATTTACGTCTAATTTCGTTATGAAATTAGATTATTTCAGAGTAAAAATAGGTTTGATCATGTTCTATGTGTAGCACCAACATTATAGTAAGTAAATATACCATATTTCTTCATTACTTACGTAATGCTAATACGATTTGGGTAGTTTTGGGCTGATTTGGGTCGATTTGGGTAATTCTATGGACCGTACTTACTGTGCTTATTCTTACAGGACTGCACTGCATTATGTGGTGCTCACTGCCTGGACACCTTGATACATGCATTATAGGGTTCTGGTAGTTGTTCTACTCACCAAGCCCTTCCAAGGCCAGGCTTGACATGTGAGAGCTTGATCCAACAGGCTGTTGCTTGGACAGGCCCCTCAGGCCCACATATCCACCACAGCCTTGTTTGTCCGGCACTTCAAAATCAAATGTTTATTTACGTAAGGTACATACATATTTTTAGGTAAGGTACTCTTTATTTGGGTAAATTTATCTTCGTAGTATTTAGCTTTGGCTCGTCTAATTATCTTGGATAGCAATAACGAGTAATTCTTTGAGAATTCTTTGGAGACAATTCCTAACCTATACTTCTCCCAACCTATACTTCTTCTCAAGGTCATCTTCACTTCTTGAAGATGTTCAGGTTTTCTCTTGAAGATGTCGACGGTTGTTCCAGCAATACTGTATTTCTTTTATTGCTGAAAACCTGTTTTCAGCCATAAAAAAATAATCCTGAATCCAGAAAAAAATCCCTTTTGTATCGTCTGGAAATTTTCAAATATTGCTGATCAAACCTGAGTCTAAATTATTTGTATATATTATGAATTACAGAGGTCCCAGGACAGGGTTTTTAGGCACTCCACTTACATTTTCCCACTCTGACTTAACCCCCATTTATACAAACTCAGTCTTATCTTTTAGCTAATAATTTATTGTACACACCATACTCAGCCTGTGTAGGGTAGTTTATTGTGCATGTGTAGTATATATATTTGTGTAGTATATTTGGTATATTTAATGCCTCTAACCTCTCCTCATAGTTCTTGTCCTTCAGTTCTGGGAGCCACTTAGTAGCATGTCTTTGCACCTTTTCCAGTTTGTTTATGTGCTTCTTAAGATATGGGCACCATACAACCGCTGCATATTCCAACTTTGGTCTAACAAAAGTCGTGAACAATTTCTTGAGTATTTCGCCATCCATGCATTTAAAAGCTCTGAATATTATCCTTTACCTGCAATTGGTTGTTGCTGTATTTATAGAATATGATTTGTTCTACTTTACATTTGTTTGTTCCTTTTTTTCAAAATTTCTTTCTGCCTCTCTCCTCACTGCCGTGTAGTTGTTTCTCTTTGTATTACTGGTATGTTTGGGGGTTTGGCCTCTTCGTATATTGATTCCATTTTTGTGTCTTTTGGTCTCTGTCCGTCTTGAAATTTCAGTTGAACAAATCCTGTTTCCTAGTTCTGCATCTTTGTTTTGGTATAAATGTTTTTGTTCCTTTATCATATATTTCACAAAATTGACATACTGTGGATTAATTCATCTCAATTACTTCCTTTCCTAACAGCAAGCCTTTCCAGTAAAATTCTTTGAATTCTTTTCTGACTTCCAGCCTAATGTTTGTTTTATCCTAGTGTGTATGATGCCTAGCGTGTGTCTGGTGCCTGTTGTGTTAAACCGAAGATAAATGCATAAGTATAGGTCAGTAATTTCTCCAGCTTTGAAAGGGGCTTTCATTATGCAGCAGTATTCCACTCTAGAGAGCACTAGCGTCTTGAAAACTATCATCATCGGTATAGCATCTCTAGTGTGAAAAGTTCTTGTTATCTATCCTGTCATTTTTCTTGCAGTTGTGACGGCTACTTTATTGTGTTCTTTAAATGTAAGGCCTTCTGACATCAGTACACCCAAATCCTTTACGTTGCTTTTCCGTTCAATGTTATGATTTGACTGAGTTTTGTAAGTGGTTTCCGTTTTTATATTTTTTATTTTTTCCGTAGCGCATGAGCTGAAACTTATGTTCGTTAATCACCATGTTATTTTCTGTAGCCCATAGAAAGACCTGATTTACATCTGATTGGAGGTTTGCCGTGTCCTCTATGTTGCCTACTCTCGTGAAGATTCTAGTGTCATCTGCAAAGGATGATCAAGTACTATAGGTTGTGTCCTTGTCTATGTCCGATATGAGGATGAGAAAAAGTATTGGAGCAAGCACAGTACGCTTGGGGACTGAGCTCTTTACGGTTGATGGTCCAGATTTTATTTTGTTGACTACTACACATTGGGTTCTATTAGTCAGGAAGTTGTATATCCATCTGCCTATTTTTCCGGTAATTCCTTTTGAACGCATTTTATGTGCAATAACACAATGGTCACATTTGTCAAAGGCTTTTTTTTGTCAAAGCGTTTTGTTTGTCTTCCATGGCATCTAGTGCCATGTCAGAGTGGTCCAGCAACTGTGATAGGCAAGAGCGCCCTGTTCTGAAACCATGTTGTCTGGGGTTATGGAGATGCTGTGATTCCATGTATTTTGTGATCTTACTTCTTAGCATTCTCTCAAAGATTTTTATGATGTGCGATGTTAGTGCTATCGGTCAGTAGTTTTTTGCCTCTGCCTTATTTCCTCCTTTATGGGGCGGTGCTATCTCTGCTGTTTTTAGTATGTCAGGGACAATGCCAGTATCTTGGCTTTGTCTCCAAAGAATGTGAAGGGCCTGCGATAACGTTTTTTACAGTTCTTGATGAATATAGAGTTCCAAGAGTCAGGGCCTGGTGCAGAGTGCATAGGCATACTGTCTATGGCTTCTTCAAAATCCAGTGGGGATAGGATCACATCTGATTTATGATTTGATGTTGGTATCATATCCATGAAAAATTCATTTGGGTTATCAATCAGATGGATGGAGAGCTACACTCGTGGTGGCCCATTTTCCCAGCACTCTTTGTCATATAATGCTTTGAAACTTTTGACGGATTTGGCCTCCACCACCTTCTCACCTAACATGTTCCAACCGTTTACCATTCTGTTTGCAAAAGTGAATTGTCTTACATTTCTTCGGCATCTTTGTTTAGTTCGTTTAAATCTATAACCTCTTGTTCTTGAAATTCCAGGTCTCGGGAAATCTTCCCTATCAAGTTTATCAATTCCTGTTACTGTTTTGTACGTAGTGATCATATCTCCTCTTTTCCTTCTGTCTTCTAGTTTGGAATATTTAATGCCTCTAATGTCTCCTCATAAATCCTGCCCTTCAGTTTTGGTATGAATGTTTGTGTGCCTTCATCGTATATTTTGCAAAATATGGAATACATCTCATTTACTTTACTTTAAGAATATGGTTCGATCAATTAAAAACCCTCTTGTTCAAATTGCAAAGAGACTGAAAGAGATGCAGCATGCTCAATGGATTATATATTAGTGATTATTATTAGGATTATATATTAGTGAATCATATTAGTGATTCAATTATTATGGTCATAAAACAATAAACAAATAGTTTTGGTGTTATTACACTCTATTCACAGGTTATATATAAGTATCTGCATGTTTTGTTCACCATTACAAACCACTAAGTTGGTTTGATTTTTGGTGAGATTGTTATTTATGATAAGATTCCTTACGTTATCTGAGAATGAAGCTATGTCGGTATTGGGAAATCTATAGATGGCACTTATAGTCAAGGAGGATTTAAGGGATTTACTGGAGAACTTGGCAAAGGTATATTCACAATAGTCGTCTCTATTACTAATGAGACTATTGCAGATGAAGGTATCTTTGTAAGATATTGCTATGCCACCTCCTTTTTTTATTAGGCCTGCAGTTGTGAATGGCTTTATTATCAGCCAAGTTGTAGCATACAACATAGCATATATATGTATATGGCATACATATATATATATATATATATACACATATATATATATATATATATATATATATATATATATATATATATATATATATATATATATATATATATATATATATATATATATATATATATATATATATATATATATATTATATATATATATATATATGTTATGTTATGTTACAACATAACAGGCCAATTACACTGGATTAATCTTTGTGTTTAGATAGGAGATGCCTCGTATGGGCCAATAAGCCTTCTGCAGCCCCTATGTTTATCCCTTATGTATCCCCCCATGTTTTCACCTTCATTGTATTATCACCTGACCTAATGCGGGTATAAAATCAACTAATATATATATATATATATATATATATATATATATATATATATATATATATATATATATATATATATATATATACAAAATTCGTCAGTGTACTACATTTTTGTTGTTGCTTTTAGGTGATGCTTTTAACCAGTGTACGTGGGTCTGATTGTGCAACCACAGTTCGAAGAATAATGAAGATATGAACAAACGGCCTGTGGTCACTATACAGTCTGGAAGGGCAAAAGAAGAAATTGGCATTTATACAAAAACAAGAACTATATAATGTTATTTTAAGTAAGTAACCAAAAAATTAAATAATTTTTTTAAAGTTTAAAATTCACTTAAAAATGTAAATTTTAAGTTAAAAAATTTTAACCAAAAAACTTAATATTTTTCATATTTGGAACCATTCCATAATCCCAAGCATAAATGATTATATTTCTATCACTTGCTCTTAAGATTGTTTCATTTAATAGAGGTTGGGCATAATTGTTCTCTGCTGCTAATAGAACTGACTGACTTAGCTATAGGAAAATGTAAACTTAATTGGTTTATCCATTACAGTATTTTGCAGTTTATTTCATGATCCTGTGCTTAATACTTGCATAAATAGTAGATTACAAAATGCATTTTTATATCATTAGTATTGAATAATAATAATGCAAATAATTGACTTATAAATGATGTACAATTAATTGGTAGGTGATATTATATTATTAATATTTTTTCATTCTTGCAAAGCCTTAACAAAGTCATTAACATGTTAATATAAACTTGATCACCTTCCACTTATTTTCTCATGTGCTACCTACATGTACAAAACCTTATTCCTAAATGCATATTTTGTTCTGAAACTTGTCCTTTATATGTTGTGTATCACCATCTCTGGAGAGTTTTATCTGATTGATGTATAAATTACTTTTAATTTTACAGAATATTATTGTTATACTGAATTTATTATTATATAAATAACTTAATTTTACAGAATCATCTATCAACGCACATCCACAAGTTGAGGAGGAGGATGTGACCTTCCAGATGTCTGAAGTACTGAAACAGGCACCAAACAGGCCTGGTGGATCTAGGTACAAGGTAAAATAATTTAAATTTTTTTTTTTTTTTTTTACTAATTGTCCAATATATATATATATATATATATATATATATATATATATATATATATATATATATATATATATATATATATATATATATATATATATATATAATATGTATGTGTGTGTGTGTGTGTAATTACCTAAGTGTAGTTAAAGGATGAGACCGTCTTCCCAGCACTCTTTGTCATATAACGCTTTGAAACTACTGACAGTCTTGGCCTCCACCACCTTCTCACCTAACTTGTTCCAACCGTCTACCACTCTATTTGCGAAAGTGAATTTTCTTATATTTCTTTAGCATCTGTGTTAAGCTAGTTTCAATCTATGACCTCCTGTTCTTGAAGTTCCAGGTCTCAGGAAATCTTCCCTGTCGGTTTTATCAATTCCTGTTACTATTTTGTATGTAGTGATCATATCACCTCTTCTGTCTTTTAGTTTTGGCATATTTAATGCCTCTAACGTCTCCTCGTAGCTCTTGCCCTTCAGTTCTGGGAGCCACTTAGTAGCATGTCTTTGCACCTTTTCCAGTTTGTTGATGTGCTTCTTAAGATATGGGCCAACTTCTGTTGTTGGGCACCACACAACAGCTGCATATTCTAGCTTTGGCGTAACAAAAGTCATGAACAATTTCTTTAGTATATCACCATCCATGTATTTAAACGCAATTCTAAAGTTAGAAAGCGTAGCATAGGCTCCTCGCACAATATTCTTTATGTGGTCCTCAGGTGATAGTTTTCTATCTAGAACCACCCCTAGATCTCTTTCTTTATCAGAATTCTTTAAAGATTTCTCACATAATGTATAGGTTGTGTGGGGTCTATGTTCTCCTGTTCCACATTCCATAACATGGCATTTATTAACATTAAATTCCATTTGCCAAGTGGTGCTCCATATACTTATTTTATCCAGGTTTTCTTGAAGGGCATGACAATCATCTAAATTTCTTATCCTTCCTATTATCTTAGCATCATCAGCAAACATGTTCATGTAATTCTGTATACCAACTGGTAGATCATTTATGTAGACAATAAACATCACTGGTGCAAGAACTGAACCCTGTGGTACTCCACTTGTGACATTTCTCCAGTCCGATACATTGCCTCTGATTACTGCCCTCATTTTTCTATGTCAGAAAATTTTTCATCCATATTAGAAGCTTACCTGTCACCCCTCCAATATTTTCCAGTTTCCAGAACAACCTCTCTATGTGGAACTGTCGAATGCCTTTTTTAGGTCCAAATAGATGCAGTCAACCCAACCATCTCTTTCCTGTAATATATCTGTTGCTCGATCATAGAAACTGAGTAAATTCGATACACAGGATCTTCCAAATCGAAAACCATACTGTCTGTCTGAAATTATATCATTTCTCTCCAGGTGTTCTACCCATTTAGTTTTAATTATTTTTTCCAATATTCCAATTCCAATTTTTTCCAATAATGTGTGTGTGTGTATGTATATTTGTG
>NC_091186.1:32448193-32473193 GCF_040958095.1 Procambarus clarkii | reverse complement strand
TCTTTGGAGACAAAGCCAAGATACTGGCATTATCCCTGACATACTAAAAACAGCAGAGATAGCACCGCCCCATAAAGGAGGAAATAAGGCAGAGGCAAAAAACTACAGACCGATAGCACTAACATCGCACATCATAAAAATCTTTGAGAGAATGCTAAGAAGTAAGATCACAAAATACATGGAATCACAGCATCTCCATAACCCCAGACAACATGGTTTCAGAACAGGGCGCTCTTGCCTATCACAGTTGCTGGACCACTCTGACATGGCACTAGATGCCATGGAAGACAAACAAAACGCTTTGACAAAAAAAAGCCTTTGACAAATGTGACCATTGTGTTATTGCACATAAAATGCGTTCAAAAGGAATTACCGGAAAAATAGGCAGATGGATATACAACTTCCTGACTAATAGAACCCAATGTGTAGTAGTCAACAAAATAAAATCTGGACCATCAACCATAAAGAGCTCAGTCCCCAAGGGTACTGTGCTTGCTCCAATACTTTTTCTCATCCTCATATCGGACATAGACAAGGACACAACCTATAGTACTTGATCATCCTTTGCAGATGACACTAGAATCTTCACGAGAGTAGGCAACATAGAGGACACGGCAAACCTCCAATCAGATGTAAATCAGGTCTTTCTATGGGCTACAGAAAATAACATGGTGATTAACGAACATAAGTTTCAGCTCATGCGCTACGGAAAAAATGAAAATATAAAAACGGAAACCACTTACAAAACTCAGTCAAATCATAACATTGAACGGAAAAGCAACGTAAAGGATTTGGGTGTACTGATGTCAGAAGGCCTTACATTTAAAGAACACAATAAAGTAGCCGTCACAACTGCAAGAAAAATGACAGGATAGATAACAAGAACTTTTCACACTAGAGATGCTATACCGATGATGATAGTTTTCAAGACGCTAGTGTTCTCTAGAGTGGAATACTGCTGCATAATGAAAGCCCCTTTCAAAGCTGGAGAAATTACTGACCTATACTTATGCATTTATCTTCGGTTTAACACAACAGGCACCAGACACACGCTAGGCATCATACACACTAGGATAAAACAAACAGTAGGCCAGAAGTCAGAAAAGAATTCAAAGAATTTTACTGGAAAGGCTTGCTGTTAGGAAAGGAAGTAATTGAGATGAATTAATGCACAGTATGTCAATTTTGTGAAATATATGATAAAGGAACAAAAACATTTATACCAAAACAAAGATGCAGAACTAGGAAACAGGATTTGTTCAACTGAAATTTCAAGATGGACAGAGACCAAAAGACACAAAAATAGAATCAATATACGAAGAGGCCAAACCCCCAAACATACCAGTAATACAAAGAGAAACAACTACACGGCAGTGAGGAGAGAGGCAGAAAGAAATTTTGAAAAAAAGGAACAAACAAATGTAAAGTAGAACAAATCATATTCTATAAATACAGCAACAACCAATTGCAGGTAAAGGATAATATTCAGAGCTTTTAAATGCATGGATGGCGAAATACTCAAGAAATTGTTCACGACTTTTGTTAGACCAAAGTTGGAATATGCAGCGGTTGTATGGTGCCCATATCTTAAGAAGCACATAAACAAACTGGAAAAGGTGCAAAGACATGCTACTAAGTGGCTCCCAGAACTGAAGGACAAGAACTATGAGGAGAGGTTAGAGGCATTAAATATACCAAATATACTACACAAATATATATACTACACATGCACAATAAACTACCCTACACAGGCTGAGTATGGTGTGTACAATAAATTATTAGCTAAAAGATAAGACTGAGTTTGTATAAATGGGGGTTAAGTCAGAGTGGGAAAATGTAAGTGGAGTGCCTAAAAACCCTGTCCTGGGACCTCTGTAATTCATAATATATACAAATAATTTAGACTCAGGTTTGATCAGCAATATTTGAAAATTTCCAGATGATACAAAAGGGATTTTTTTCTGGATTCAGGATTATTTTTTTATGGCTGAAAACAGGTTTTCAGCAATAAAAGAAATACAGTATTGCTGGAACAACCGTCGACATCTTCAAGAGAAAACCTGAACATCTTCAAGAAGTGAAGATGACCTTGAGAAGAAGTATAGGTTGGGAGAAGTATAGGTTAGGAATTGTCTCCAAAGAATTCTCAAAGAATTACTCGTTATTGCCATCCAAGATAATTAGACGAGCCAAAACTAAATACTACGAAGATAAATTTACCCAAATAAAGAGTACCTTACCTAAAAATATGTATGTACCTTACGTAAATAAACATTTGATTTTGAAGTGCCGGACAAACAAGGCTGTGGTGGATATGTGGGCCTGAGGGGCCTGTCCAAGCAACAGCCTGTTGGACCAAGCTCTCACATGTCAAGCCTGGCCTTGGAAGGGCTTGGTGAGTAGAACAACTACCAGAACCCTATAATGCATGTATCAAGGTGGCCAGGCAGTGAGCACCACATAATGCAGTGCAGTCCTGTAAGAATAAGCACAGTAAGTATGGGCATGGAGGGGGTGCAGCAGTGGCTTGTGAAGGGCTGGAGAGTAAATGGACATGCCCAGGGGTAAAAAGCATTAGGGTAACAGAACATAGCCCATAAAAATAGTAATGACTGTGAATGAATAATTATATGAATGCAATAATACTTCATATCTCAATAGGAATACTAAGCAGGATGCAAGACAAGGTACTGGTGGTGATACTGGTTGGTACAAGTCCTCACATCCCCACAGACACCAGTAACAGCCCTCACCTCCCAACACAGTACCCTTGTAGCGAGTTAATCTTATACTCGCTTCATTATCTTATAGCATAACTAATTAACACTAATTACAGAAGCTACACAGGTGATACTTTGGTGTGAGTTGAGCGCACTGAGCGTCGGTATCGCTACACCCTTGTTCCTTAACAACCCTTTGGACCTTTATTACAGAAAAATAGAATCAATTAATATAATAAAATATAAAATATAAGTGTTTACTTACGATAATACGATCGGTGGAACACAAAATCTTCTTCTTCTTGATAGTAGGTGCAGTTTGCATGAAGGGTTTGTCCTCGCCATGACTGAACTCACGACAAAATGGCCGCTGTGTTGATATGGCGTCAGATGACGCTGTGACGTCACAGGTGAGGGACGCTTTGCGCATTACTCCCTCGTACTTAAAAAGTACTACAGGTACTTTTTGGTTTTATTTTTGAATATAGCAGAAGTTGGACAGCTTTTCAAATCATTATAAGGGAGTGAGTTCCATAGACTAGGTCCCTTTATTTACATAGAGTGTTTACATAGATTAAGTTTGACTCTTTGGATATCAAAGAGATATTTAGGTCTGGTGGGGACGTGGCCATGTGTTCTATTACATCTGTCCAGGAAGAGTTTCAGAACAGGGTTTGCAGTTAGAAAAAGGGCTTTATAAACGTAATTTACACAGGAGAATGTATGGAGTGAATTTGTTTAGCATGTTTAAGGATTTGAACAAGGGAGCTGTGTGTTGTCTGAAGGTAGAGTTAGTTATTGTCCTGATAGCAGATTTTTACTGGATGATGATGGGCTTGAGGTAGTTTGCAGAGGTTGAACCCCAAGCACAAACACCATAAGAATGATAGGGATAGATAAGTGCATAATAGAGTGAGAGGAGAGCAGAGTAGGGTACATAATATCTGATCTTAAACAGTATACCAACTGTTTTAGAAACCTTTTTAGTTATGTGTTGTATATGGGTGCGGAAGTTGAGTCTCTTGTCTAAGTATAGGCTAAGAAACTTTCCATCATTTTTATTGCTAATGTTTACATTATCTATCTGAAGCTGAATTGCATTTGTTGATTTGTTTCCAAATAAGATATAGTAGATCTTTTCTATGTTTTGTGTGAGGTTTGTTGGTTGACATCCACAAGTAGACTTTTTTTAATTAATTGTTTACAACATTATTTAACAGGAGTGGGTTGGGGTCAGAGTAGATGAGTAGTATCATCAGCCAACAATATAGGTTTAAGTATGTTAGAGACATTAGGGAGATCATTGATGTATATAAGAAACAGGAGGGTCCTAGGATGCTGCCCTGTGGCACCTTTACGGTAATTAAGTGGTAGAGTGGGAGAGGTTATATCATTGATGGCTTCATATTGGTGTCTGTTACTAAGATAGGATCGGATATAGTTTAGGGCAAGGCCACGGATTCCATAATGGTGGAATTTAAGTAAGAGGTATTTATGGTTAACAGTATCAAAGGCCTTTCTCAGGCCGATGAAGAGTTCAATTGGTAACTCACTTTTGTCAAGGGCTGAGAAGATTAAGTCAAGCAGACTAACAATAGCATCATTGGTACTCTTTTGGGAGCGGAAGCCAAACTGACAGGGACTTAGTATATTGAATTTTACAAGATTGGAGTAGAGCTGTTTGTAAAAAAAAAAAAAAATATTTTTGATAATATAGGTAGATTCGATATGGGTCTGTAATTATTTATGTCTGCCGTGTTAACTCCTTTATGAACTGGCGTTACTCTTGCTTTTTTAAGGATATCAGGGAAGGTATGACACTCTAGGGATTTGTTGAACAGCAGTGCTATAGATGGTGCAAGGGCATGGGAGGCACGCCTGTGTACCATCGATGGTATTTCACTAATGTTCCCAGCTTTGGTTTTTAGCGAGTGAATGATGGACACAACATCTGTAGGGCTGACCGGAGAGAGGAGAAGAGAGTTTGGATAGCTGCGTGAAAGATATGTGGTAACATATGTCTGAGTCTCTGGGATTTTTCGGGCAAGGTGAGCACCAAACGATGAAAAGAAGCTATTAAATTCAGTTGCTGTTTCAAGATCTGTTGCAGGTGTATAACCATCCTTGGAGATTTTTATCTTATTATGTAAATGTTGTTTAGCTCCTAGGATGGTAGAGATGGCTCTCCATGTGCTTTTTATGTTGCCTTTTGCTTCTTTGAATCTATTCTCGTAATAGGAACGCTTTGCTCTTATTATTCTGGTAAGCACTGATGAGTACCTCTTAACTACTTCTTTTCCAACTAGGCCAATCCTAAGTTTTTTTTCATATTCATGTTTCTTGTCGATTGCTTTAAGTATGCCATTAGTGAGCCAGGGATTATTTAACCTTTTTGCCAGTTACTTGCTTGGTGAGGAGAGGACAATAAGTATTGTAAAGGCTTTAAATTTTGGAAAGAGGCTAGTTAACGAATTATTATCCTGTGTATTGATAAATTTAGATTCCCAGTTTACATTGTGGAGGGCATTTGTGAGATTGCCTATTGCCGCTTCACATTGTAACCTAAAGGTAATTTTCTTGTTACCTGGTGGTGTTATGGCCATGTTCGCTACAAGGAAGGTAGGATAGTGGTCAGTTGTTCTGTCAGTGATTATACTTGATGTAAGAGGAGCTGTTATGTTGGTCCATCAGTGATCCAGGGTAGTCGCAGATGTTTGAGTGACTCGGGTGGGCCTGGTGATTGCGGGGATGAGCATACAGGAATTCATGCTGTTGAGGAAATAGTCTACTTGAGGGTTATTTTGTAGCCCTAGGTCAATATTGAAATTACCTCTGAGAACTATGTGATTTTTGTTGAGATTATTGTTTATGATAAGGTTCCTCAAGTTGTTATTGTATTTGTGTCTAGCTTCAGACACAAGCATGTTACAGTTATGTCTTAAAGAGTTGAGAGCAATTAAGGATGATAAAGAGTCACTTACAATTAATGTATCAAGTTTGGATACTTGTACACATTTCAGTGCAAGGAGCAAGGCAAATAGTTCAGTCTGAAGGGTAGAGGCCCAGTTGTTTATACGGACTCCCCACTCAAAATATAAGTCATATCCTATTGCCAGGACAACTGCACTTCCAGCTGCACCCGTTGGGCGCTGTAGGAAACCTTCAGTGTATATGATTTGAGAGAGAGAATGCTCTGTGGACAGAGCATCAATATGGCTTAAGACGTTGAGCTTTGCCTCAAAACAAAGCTGGGACTGATCTCTAATTTGCTCCTTTGATGGAAAGGGAGGGATTAAAATTGAAAAGGGTGTAATTTCCTACAGTGCAGGAAAGTGCTATTGTTGTCTCTCTTGGTACAAATTATAAATCTGATACTTTCTGAGTTCAGTTCCAATTTTATTTATCTATTTGAAACAATGTTTACATTCAATAAAGAAATTCTGGAGGGCTTCTGTGCAACGGTTAGGATGAGCTAGCCTAAGCATTTTTATACCAATTTGACAGTTATTTTCAGCAACACGATAAACAACGCTCAGAATATTAAGTTCCTTTCTCATATTAAGTATCTTTGTGGTACGAGGGCACCCAAGGATTATCCTCAAGGCTTCGTTCTGCAATTTTTCAAGCCCTCCAAGCTTTCTTTCAGGATGCCTTAAAGTTAGTTTAGTTCATTTATTATGCACCCCATACCCATCTTGTGGGCGGTAGTGGAAAGGGTTGCAGAGGCACATAATGGGCTCAGGGACTGAACCCCACAATTCATTTAGCTAAGCAAGTTACAATCTTGATGAGCTAGTTACAAAATTCAGTATAAGTCGTCACATCAACAATGGGTTCGAGATCGATCACAAGTACAGTTTCTAAATTAAGCAACTGACATATGTGGAGAGCTAGTGTCACAATTGATATGTTTGTCCTGCACACCGCTCCACATCCAGTGGGCAGCGGTGGATAGGTTACAATCACTTAGTTACTACTTACAGTTAGCAAACTGGGGATATTTGGCTAAAATTTCTGGTACCAGATCATTTTGAATGAAATATTGACACATCGTTGGTACATTGGTTATAGAATTGTCTCTGAATTCACTATCACATAGTGACGGAGGGGTGTGCAAATAATTTTGTTGACAGTTAACATTTGGTCAGGTCTACATCGGCAGATAATGAGAATTCCCAGAAATACTTGTAACCGAGTCTAAGCCGAGCAGTAGTAACATCTAGAAGTCTGCTGATTTTATTGGATGAACCATAGATGTGTGGCTCCTTTTGCATAATAGTATTGAACGAAAGTTAATCTCCCCAAACACTTTCGCGTTTTGGGCAAGTTACCCCTCCACTCTCTCCATTTTTTTTTGGACATTCCCTGGTAGTGTGCGGAAATACTGAAAAGTGTATACCCTTTTCAACTTTGTCACCTTAATTCTCGTCCTATATCTTTCATTTTGGTATCAATGCGTTCGCAATAGAATTCCCAACAAAACTATGTGCATATAATGTCAAAGAGAGCAGCGCGCTCCACCCGCCGACAAGATGAATGTAGGCCAAGGGTACCAGAAAAAGAAAGCTGAGCCACCCTCAGGCAACTCTCATTACATTAGAGAGCGTGATAATACTGAAAAGTGTATACCCTTTTCAACTTTGTTACCTCAATTCTCATCCTAGGTTTTTCAATTTGGCATCAATGTGTTCGCAATAGAATTCTCTACAGGACTAAAGGCATATAAACTCCAAATGCCCGGCTTACCATCCGCAACAAACAGAGTAAGCGAGAGTGTGTTACCAGGGAGCGCACAAGAGCGATAAAATGTATACACTCTTTTCATTTTGGTCACCCCAATTGTCATCCTAGGTCTTTCATTTTGGTATCAATGTGTTAGCAAAAGAATTATCTACAGGTTTAAATGCATATAAACTCCAAAAGCAAGGTGTACCATCCGCACAAATCAGAGAAAGTGAGAGAAAGTAACCCGGGAGCACTGTAGTGCAATGTGATGTGAACACTCTTTTCACTTTGGTTACCTCAATTCTCGTCATATGTCTTTCATTTTGGTATCAATGTGTTCGCAATTGTATCTGCTGGCATTTACCCTTTGCTTGGATCTGAAGGGTTCTAGGCTCACCACGATGCAATCTGATATAGTACCGCAGGTGTATATACCTATCTTCAAGCAGCAATTCACTCATTCAAACCGACTTATAATAGTTATTCATATATAAATGGTACTCTTTGTTCTACCTGTTAACCTGTCATATGAAGAAAGATTGTCAAAGCTTATATTACATTCTTTAGAAAAGCAAAGAATTAGGAGTGACATATGGTAGAGGTGCACAATGGGATGAATGGACATAACAAAGGGGACATTAATGGGGTATTAAAAGTAGCAACACAAGACAGAACTCGAAACAAAGTGTAAAAATTGGAAAAATTTAGATTTAGGAAAGAACTGCATGAGTAAATACACTGGGTTTGTACCTTAAGGTTCATGTATGCAATATTACAGAGTTCCAGTTAACTCCCAATTAATGCAATTAATTTATGTTATGTTTATGTTTTTTATGTTAAAATGTTTTTGTTGATTTGTTTGTATATTTTCATAAGTAAAGCATGCTTACCGTCTTATTCCAAGTTTTATGATAACTTTACAAGGTTTAAAACATAAAGTTCAATATATATTCTGGTTTTCATACAGGAATTATACGTTAATATAACATCATAATAACGTAATGATGTCGTGTAAATAACGTTATACTGACGTCATATAAATGTTATATATATGTTATAAGAACGTAAATTGGATAGCTTTACAGAAAGTAAACAAAAAAAACTAAATGTTGACTGAAAATTATTTATTCTTAAATATAAAGCATGAAAACATTATAATACCATAGCATTCACTATTATTTTTAAATTTTTACATAAATCTTAAAAAACTGTGTCTCAAGAATATATGTTTTTAGTTATATTTATAGAACTATTTATAGAACTTTATATTTACTGAACTATTTATAGTTAATAATCATTAGCTTAAATTTGCCTATGCTTATTATTCAACTTTTCTTTGATTCCATTTATTACCTAGGTTGCCTAGCCTCGCCATGCTCCCTTACTCCATTGTACCCCTGGCTTTGCCTGCATCTCAAATTGCAAATTGTTACTTACAGTGTACCTGAGAGTACTTGTAAGCAATCTACCTCATTTTTCATTTTTGCTCAATTTGTTTTTGTATTGCTTAGTCTTGTTTATATTTTCGTTTTGTATTTCTATATCTTGTGTTTTGTATAGTCCATGTTTATATGTTTTTTCGTTAATCTCATTTATTACCTAGGTTGCCTAGCCTAGCCATACTCCCTTACTCCATTGTACCCCTGTAAGCCCCTTTTAAGTTTGCTTTGTTCTGTATTGTGTACATCTTTTTCCCTATTTTATAGCTTATTTCTACCTTGTTATTTGCCTTTCTTCCCTTGTTTTTCCTGCAATCAGCTTTTTTTATGCAGACAAGTATAGACCCTGAACTTAACCTCTTATCCACTATCTATGATAATCATGACTTTAATGATCTAAATTGCAGATATTTTGCAGCACATGATGTAAACAATGTATTAACTCATAATCACAATATCTCTGTAATCAATTTGAACGTTAGATCCCTAGGTAAACACTTCGATGATGTTAGTGCCTTGATTGAAGCTATTGACAACAAATTCTCTTTTATTATACTTACTGAAACATGGTTGAAAGAGGATACTACTCAGCTCTTTAACATGCCTAACTACTCAGCAATTCACAACTGTCGTCAACTTCAGAGAGGTGGTGGCACTGCTCTTTACTACCACCAAGAACTAACATGCTTAAAAGAAATTAGAACCAGAGACTGCTATGGGGAGTATATCTTTGCCAGCTTCAGAGTCAAGGGTGCCGAGTCTGTCCTGACTGTGGGTGCAGTTTATAGAATTCCTAACACTGATGTGTCCGAATTCAACTCAAACCTTAGAAATCTAATACTTGATAACAGACTGAACAAAAACCACCTAATTATCGCAGGGGACTTTAATATTGACCTCTGCGAGCCTGAACACCCCACGGCTGTTAGCTTCCTCAACTGTATGAATTCCTGCTTCCTCATACCCTTAATCACTAGACCTACTAGAATCACTGATAGCACTGCCACGACGCTCGATCACATCTGGACAAACATAACCTCTCCACTTACTTCAGGTATAATCACCGATAGCACTACAGATCATTACCCCACATTTCTCTTAACTAACATTAGCAAACCACCTCTTGAGTCAAGAGTGATACGTTTTAGACTACACAATGAAACTGCTATAGACAATTTTATAACTGCTGCTGATAATGTCAACTGGGAGTCCGAGTTAGGTAACATAGTGGACATCAACCTAGCAGTGCAATCATTTCTTCAAAAAACTCTTAGCCTTTATAATACCCACTGTCCTATGCTTACAAAACAAGTCACAACCAAAAGGCTTAACAATCCCTGGCTTACAAAGGGAATACTTAAATCTATTAATAAAAAACATGACCTTGAGAAGAAGTATAGGTTAGGAATTGTCTCCAAAGAATTCTCAAAGAATTACTCATTATTGCTGTCTAAGATAAATAGACGAGCCAAAACTAAATACTACGAAGATAAATTTACCCAAATAAAGAGCAACATTAAACAAACTTGGAGAACAATTTCTCAAATATTGGGATCAAAGAAGTCTTTAAATAACAAACCGACTCTCCTGTCTAATAACGATGGTCAGCTTTCAGCCTCTGATTCTGCTATTGAGTTCAATAGGTTCTTCTCTTCCATTGGTTCATCCCTTGCAAATGATATTCCATCTTCCAGTACAGACATTAATGACTATCTTTCAGGTAACTATCCACAGTCTCTGTACCTAAAGCCTATTAATTCCACTGACGTCAATGAGATAATCCTTTCCCTTAAAACCAAGTCTGGTGCCCTTGAGGAGATACCAACTTTAATTTACAAAAAAGCCTCCAGATCTTTAGCCCCTGCTATTGCTTTGCTCTTCAACAAGTCACTTGAACTCCAAACCTTCCCAGATATTCTAAAAAAAGCGAGAGTAACGCCTGTCCACAAATGTGGTAATCTCACAGATGTTAACAACTACAGACCTATATCTATCCTGCCAAACTTGTCAAAAATTTTTGAAAAACTAATCTATAAGCAGCTTTACTCATATCTAGCCAAACTCAATATACTTAGCCCTTGCCAATATGGCTTCAGACCCAAAAAAAGCACTAACGATGCACTTATTAGTATGCTTAACTCGATTCATACAGCTCTTGATAAAAATGAGTTCCCTGTTGGGTTGTTTGTGGACCTGCGTAAAGCTTTTGATACTGTCAACCACCAAAACCTTCTTCTTAAATTACATCATTATGGAGTCAGAGGACACTCCCTACAATACCTCAAATCCTACCTTACTGACAGGCTCCAATATGTTTCTGTGAATAATACAATTTCTCCCACCCTACCCATCAACATTGGTGTTCCCCAGGGCAGCATACTTGGCCCTCTCCTCTTTCTCATCTACATTAATGACCTTCCAAATGCCTCCCAACACCTCAAACCAATTCTATTTGCTGACGACACAACCTTCATTTACTCCAGTCCTGATCCCCTTGCTCTAAATGCCTCAGTAAATACTGAGCTAAATAAAGTCCATCTGTGGCTAACTGCCAACAAACTCACCCTTAACATTGACAAAACCTTCTATATTCTGTTTGGCAATAAATCCTCTAATCAAATAAATCTCAAAATAAACAATACCCAAATTTGTAACAAATTAGATGGCAAATTCCTTGGCATCCTCATTGACCACAAGCTGAATTTCCAGGGACACATTCTAAATATATCAAAAAAAGTTTCAAAAACTGTGGGCATTCTTTCTAAGATCAGATATTATGTACCACGCCCTGCCCTGGTGACTCTCTATTACTCCCTTATCTATCCATATCTCAACTATGGTATTTGTGCTTGGGGCTCTACTACCCAAAATCACTTACGTCCTCTAATTACTCAACACAAAGCTGCTATTAGGACAATATCCAATTCTGGCCCCAGACATCACTCGGTACCCCTACTTAAATCTCTGAATATGTTAGACATTAAGTCACTGCACATTCTCTCATGTGTATTATACATATATAAAACGCTAAACTATAATGCCAATCCTGATCTCAAAAGCTTCATAGAAGGTTGTATCAGAACCCATGAGCATCACACCAGAAATAAATACAGTTTTGATATTCCTAGAGTACGACTTAATCAAACTAGAAATGCTCTACAAATCAAGGGGCCCAGAATGTGGAATGACCTTCCCAACCATGTTAAAGACTGTACCTCTCTCAACCAGTTTAAGTTAAAAGCGAAGCTATACCTAATAAATTCCCTGTAACCTACCTTACCCTTCTATTGTCAACCAATGTCTGTTTTTTTCTTTAAAGAGCGCTGTTTGTCGACATAATTGTATTTGTGCTGCTTTTTCATCTATGTTTTCATTTCTTGTTTTCATTCTACTCATTATGGTCAATTAGTATTAAGCTTGTCATTTAAGTTTATCATGCCCGAAACGCTTTGCGTAATAGTGGCTTTAGGCATTGTATGTACTAGCTCTACCTATAAGTCAAACAATTCTTGTAAATATTTATTGTATGTATGTACCTTACCTAAATAAAATTGTATTGTATTGTTGTTGTATATATCCTTTGGTTTTAAGAATATCAAATATACGTATTTATGTCAAAAGTTACAGTATTACCTTTGTGGCACCATTTAAAAACGTCCACAAACGTTCTGTGTTTGCTGGGTAAGATCAAAATACTTAGTCCATGTAGCAGAACCAAATAAAGCTTGGAACGTATCAGAACTGGAAGGAATCGTGTGAGTGTGACTGCGGAGGGAACAGCACCGAGCACCCCCAGTAAGAGGGAGGGGGGGGGGGCAAAGAGGCCCAGTTGTTACAATGAGAGATGGAGCCACTCCATGTGATGAGGTGGTCATCATTGGGAGCTTGGGGCTCAACCCAGCCACAGAGATGGGAGGGGGAGCAGATAGGGGTAGTTGGGACCTGGTGGACCAAGCACTCACAAGTCAGGTAGTTAAGGAGTCACTTACAATTAATGTATCAAGTTTTGAGACTTGTACACATTTCAGTGCAAGGATCAAGGCAAATAGTTCAGTCTGAAGGGTAGAGGCCCAGTTGTTTATACGGACTCCCCACTCAAAGTATAGGCCAACGCCCATTGTCAGAACAACTGCACTTCCAGCTGCACCCGTGGTGCGGTGTAGGGAACCATGATTTGAGAGAGAGAATGCTCTGTGGACTGAGCGTCAATATGGCTTATGGCGTTGAGCTTTGCCTCAAGACGAAGCTTGGGCTGATCTCTAATTTGTTTCTTGGGTGGAAAGGGAGGGATTAAAACTGGAAAGGGTGTAACCTCCCACGGTGCAGGAAAGTGCCATTGTTGTTTCTCTTGTTTCAAATCATGAACCTGATACATTCTGAGTTGAGTTCCAGTTTTTGTTATCCATTTGAAACAATGCTGATCTTCAATAAAGAAATTCTGGAGGGCTTCTGTGCAAGGATTAGGATGAGTTAGCCTAAGCATTTTTATACCAATTTGACAGTTAATTTCAGTAACACGATCAACAACGCTCAGAATATTAAGTTCCTTTCTCATATTAAGTATCTTTTGTTGTACGAGGGCACCCAAGGATTATCCTCAAGGCTTCGTTCTGCAATTTTTCAAGCCCTCCAAGCTCTCTTTCAGGCATCAAAACAAGCAGAGGTGCAGCATAATACACTAAAGATTTGATGTATGCAAGGAACATCATTTTGACAATTCTGACATTGGCACCATAGCCTGAGTGATAACCTGCAACAGCCTTACAAGCTCGGAGCCTCTCTTTATACTGACGACAGAGTCTGAATACAACAGGACCATACAGTGGCACCTCAAGGCCAAGGTATTTGAATCTGCTTACATAGTCAAGCTGGGAGCCATCAGACAGTTGCATCATGCGAACAGCTCCTCCCTGCCTGGGTGGGCGCCGATTTAGTATCTTTGTTTTCTCTGCTGAGATAATTAAACCTAGGTCCTGACATGAGTCTAATACAGAATTAAGAGTGTTCTGCGTGTTAACATACCCAGTGGTGTGTATCATTATATCATCAGCATACCCAGTGGTGTGTATCTATATCATCATCATACCCAGTTGTGTGTATCATTATATCATCAGCATACCCAGTTGTGTGTATCATTACATCATCGGCATACCCAGTTGTGTGTATCACTGTATCATCAGCATACCAGTGGTGTGTATCATTATATCATCAGCATACCAAGTGGTGTGTATCATTATATCATCAGTATTCCCAGTGGTGTGTATCATTATATCATCAGCATAGCTATAATGATGTGGACGTTGGGTTTGCTCGGTACAGAGTTTAACAGTGTGTTTATTAAGATATTAAATAAGGTAGGACTGAGGACACCTTCCTGTGAGGTACCTAGTTCGAAGTCTCTTGTTATCATTAATAATTTTGTTGTATTTGTGTCTAGCTTCAGACACATGCATGTTACAGTATGTCTTAAAGAGTTGAGAGCAATTAAGGATGATAAAGAGTCACAATTAATGTATCAGTTTAGAGACTTGTGCACATTTCAGTGCAAGAAGCAAGGAAAATAGTTCGGATTGAAGGGGGTAGAGGCCCAGTTGGTTATACAGACTTCCCACTCATAATATAAGCTTTTGATACAGTGCTACATAAAAGACTGATTAAAAATATAGAGGCTCACTATATTGTGGATTCTATATTAAGCTGAATTAGGGCATGGCTATACCAAAGGAATCAAAGATTTAGAATCAATGGGGTTAAGTCGCAACACATGGTTTTACACATGGCCGTTCATGTTTAACAAATTTGCTCTCTTTTTTTTATTCCAGCATAGTTGAGGCAGTTGATAGTGGTAAGGATTGTGATGTTGTGTACCTTGACTTTAGCAAAGCTTTTGATACAGTGCCACATGAAACAATGTTGACCTTCAATAAAGACATTCTGGAAGGCTTCTGTGCAAGAGTTAGGATGAGCTAGCCTTAGCATTTTTATACCAATTTGACAGTTAATTTCAGTAACACGATAAACAACGTTCGGAATATTAAGTTCCTTCCTCATGTTAAGTATCTTTGTGGTACGAGGGGCATCCAAAGATTATCTTCAAGGCTTCGTTCTGCAAGTTTTCAAGCCCTTTAAGCTTTCTTCAGTCATCAAGGCAAGCAGAGATGCAGCATAATCCACTAAAGATCTGATGTATGCAAGGTACATCATTTTGACAATTGTGACATTGGCACCATAGCCTGAGTGATAACCTGCAACATCTCCAAGAGGGCTTATGGAGCCTCTCTTTATACTGACGACAGAGTTTGAATACAAAAGGACAATACAAGGCAAATTTTAAGGTATTTGAATCTGTTAACATAGTCAAGCTGGGAGCCATCATACAGTTGCTTCTTGTGAACAGCTCCTCCCTGCCTGGGTGGACACCCGTTTAGTATCTTTGTTTCCTCTGCTGAGATATGATTAAACCTAAGTCCTGACATAAGACTAATACAGAGTTAAGAGTGTTCTGCATGTTAGCATAACAAGTAGTGTGTGTCATTATATTATCAGCATACCCAGTAGTGGGTATCATTATATCATGTATGATGATACATGATACAAGGAGGTCTAAATTGATCGATCGAACGATCTAAATTGGGTACTGAAATATGGTCAAAAGATTGGCGGATGCCGTTTAATACTGACAAATGTAAGGTTTAAAGGATAGGTAATGACGATAGATCGAGTTACAAGATATAAGCTAGATGCATGCATGGTGCTGAGATTATGAAGTCGAATTATAAAAGGGATCTGGGAGTTATGATTAGTAAGAATTAAAAACAAACAAAAAATCAATGAATAAATGTTCGTAATAAGGTAAACAGAACACTGGGATTTATGTATTGAAACATTAGTAATAATTAAGATATCGGTTCATTGTTCTTCAGATATATCTTGCTCTGGGTAGGCTCCATTTAGATATATATGCACTTCACTTTTGGTCACAGTATATCCACAGCATGGTTATAAATTTACTAGAATGCGTCCAGCGGAGGATAACAAAGTTAATACCCCAAAATAGAAACCTGTCATATGAAGAAAGATTGTCAAAGCTTAAATTACATTCTCTAGAAAGACAAAGAATTATAGCTAGGTGACATGTGGTTTATGTTTTTGTTGATTTGTTTCTATATTTTCATAAATAAAGCATGCTTACTGTCTTATTCCAAGTTTTACGACAATTTTACAAGGTTTAAAATATAAAGCTCAATATATTTCAGTTTTTTTATACAGGAATTATACATTAATATAACATTATAATAATGTAACGATGTCGTGTAAATAACGTTATATTGACGACATATAAATGTTATATTTATGTTATAAGAACATAAATTGGATAGGTTTACATAAAGTAAACAAAAAAAACGAAATGTTGACTGAAAATTGTTTATTTTTATATATAAAGCATGAAAACATTATAATTCCATAGCATTCACTACTAATTTTAAATTTTTACATAAATCTTAAAAATCTGTGTCTCAAGAATGCATGTTTTTAGTTATATATAGTGGTTTTAAGAACGTCAGAAATACGTATTTATGTCAAATGTTAGAGTATTACCTTTGTGGCACCATTTAAAAACGTTCACAAAACGTTCTGTGTTTGCTGGGTAGAAGAGCTCCCAGAACCCCATCAAGCAGGGAGAGTCAGGAGCTGCCTGATCTGGGACGAATGTAGTGTGGGCTACAGAGCCCAGCTTTCCATCACAGTTCGACTTGGGGGGCCTGGGCTCTCACCCCTCACGTCTTAGAAGTTAAAAAGAGGGTCAGATATCAGCATGTAAATGAATGAGTAAACATTTCATCAACAAACAAGGCCCCATACCCACCATGGAGCCACAATTAGAGGATACGACACCCAACAAGACAAAGACCCCCCCCCCCCAGGGGTGCACTGTAGATATACGCCCTACAATCGCAACCATAGGAATCATCATTCCGTCAAGATATAATGGAAGCTCAGCACGGTATAATTGGGCTCAGCAATGAAGGAAAAGATTGACAATAAAGGAGTCCTCTTGCTCGACAATGACGAGTACCACAGTTTTACGGGTGAGAGGGTGTGCCTCCCCAAAAACCCGGTGTCTAAACAGAAGTAACATCTGAAAGAATAATCAAGAATTGCAAAACGTCACAACGAAATAGCAATTAAACAGGAGAATTGGGAAGGAAAAATTAAACTTAATAGGAAAAAGCATTCAGCACAATTAGCGAAGATGGCAGCAAGAGCATTAGGCTTCAAAAGGACAGAGGACACTGTCCCATGGAGCATCACACTCTAGCATCCACCAACCAAGCCCCCTCATGATGGCAACGGGCTGGAAAGGGAGGGGGGAATGAGAAAGACGAGAGGGTGAAGAATACTGCCCAGTGTTACACCAGTGTTAATAGGTAGAGTGGGTGAATTGGAATCATTCACAGAGACATACTGGAGCCTGTCACTAACGTAAGACTCTAGGTATTGGAGAAACTAACCTCTTACTCCGTAATGTTGTAATTTAAGAAAGTTAATGTGTTAACAGTGTAAAAGTCTTAATGTAGGTCAACAAATAAATGAACAAGGGTACTCATTTCTTCCAAGAGCTGCACATATAAAGTTAATCATACTAATTGGTGCATGATTGGTCCTTTTTTGGGCCTGAAGCCATTATAGTAAGAACTAAGTAAATTTTGTTTTGCTAAATGAGAGAGGTGGTGGCACTGCTCTTTACTACCACCAAGAACTAACATGCTTAAAAAAAATTAGAACTAGAGACTGCTATGGGGAGTATATCTTCGCCAGCCTCAGAGTCAAAGGTGCCGAGTCTGTCCTGTCTGTGGGTGCAGTTTATAGAATTCCTAACACTGATGTGTCCGAATTCAACTCAAACCTTAGAAATCTAATACTTGATAACAGACTGAACAAAAACCACCTAATTATCGCAGGGGACTTTAATATTGACCTCTGCGACCCAGAACACCCTACTGCTGTTAGCTTCCTCAACTGTATGAATTCCTGCTTCCTCATACCCTTAATCACTAGACCTACTAGAATCACTGATAGCACTGCCACGACTCTAGATCACATCTGGACAAACATAACCTCTCCGCTTACTTCAGGTATAATCACCGATAGCACTACAGACCATTACCCCACATTTCTCTTAACTAACATTAGCAAACCACCTCTTGAGTCAAGAGAGATACGTTTTAGACTGCACAATGAAACTGCTATAGACAACTTTATAACTGCTGCTGATAATGTCAACTGGGAGTCCGAGTTAGGTAACATAGGGGACATCAACCTAGCAGTGCAATCTTTTCTTCAAAAAACTCTTAGCCTTTATAACACCCACTGTCCTATGCTTACAAAACAAGTCACAAACAAAAGGCTTAACAATCCTTGGCTTACAAAGGGAATACTTAAATCCATTAACAAAAAACATGACCTTGAGAAGAAGTATAGGTTAGGAACCGTCTCCAAAGAATTCTCAAAGAATTACTCGTTATTACTATCTAAAATAATTAGACGAGCCAAAACTAAATACTATGAAGATAAATTTACCCAAATAAAGAGCAACATTAAAAAAACTTGGAGCACAATTTCACAAATATTGGGATCAAAGAAGTCCTTAAATAACAAACCGACTCTCCTGTCTAATAACGATGGTCAGCTTTCAGCCTCTGATTCTGCTATTGAGTTCAATAGGTTCTTCTCTTCCATTGGTTCATCCCTTGCAAATGATATTCCATCTTCCAGTACTGACATTAAGGACTATCTTACAGGTAACTATCCACAGTCTCTGTACCTGAAGCCTATTAATTTCACTGATGCCAATCAGATAATCCTTTCCCTAAAAACCAAGTCTGGTGCCCTTGATGAGATACCAACTTTAATTTACAAAAAAGCCTCCAGATCTTTAGCCCCTGCTATTGCTTTGCTCTTCAACAAGTCACTTGAACTCCAAATCTTTCCAGATATTCTAAAAAAAGCGAGAGTAACGCCTGTCCACAAATGTGGTGATCTCACAGATGTTAACAACTACAGACCTATATCAATCCTGCCAAACTTGTCAAAAAATTTTGAAAAACTAATCTATAAGCAGCTTTACTCATATCTAGCCAAACTCAATATACTTAGCCCTTGCCAATATGGCTTCAGATCCAAAAAAAGCACTAACGATGCACTTATTAGTATGCTTAACTCGATTCATACAGCTCTTGATAAAAATGAGTTCCCTGTTGGGTTATTTGTGGACCTGCATAAAGCTTTTGACACTGTCAACCACCAAAACCTTCTTCTTAAATTACATCATTATGGAGTCAGAGGACACTCCCTACAATACCTCAAATCCTACCTTACTGACAGGCTCCAATATGTTTCTGTGAATAATACAATTTCTCCCACCCTATCCATCAACATTGGTGTTCCTCAGGGCAGCATACTTGGCCCTCTCCTCTTTCTCATCTACATTAATGACCTTCCAAATGCCTCCCAACACCTCAAACCAATTCTATTTGCTGACGACACAACCTTCATTTACTCCAGTCCTGACCCCCTTGCTCTAAATGCCACAGTAAATACTGAGCTAAATAAAGTGCATCTTTGGCTAACTGCCAACAAACTCACCCTTAACATTGACAAAACTTTCTATATTCTGTTTGGCAATAAATCCTCTAATCAAATAAATCTCAAAATAAACAATACCCAAATTTGTAACAAATTAGATGGCAAATTCCTTGGCATTCTCATTGACCACAAGCTGAATTTCCAGGGACACATTCTAAATATATCAAAAAAAGTTTCAAAAACTGTGGGCATTCTTTCTAAGATCAGATATTATGTACCACACCCTGCCCTGGTGACTCTCTATTACTCCCTTATCTATCCATATCTCAACTATGGTATTTGTGCTTGGGGTTCTACTACCCAAAATCACTTACGTCCTCTAATTACTCAACACAAAGCTGCTATTAGGACAATATCCAACTCTGGCCCCAGGCATCACTCGGTACCCCTACTCAAATCTCTGAATATGTTAGACATTAAGTCACTGCACATTCTCTCATGTGTATTATACATATATAAAACACTAAACTATAATGCCAATCCTGATCTCAAAAGCTTCATAGAAGGATGTAACAGAACCCATGAGCACCACACCAGAAATAAATACAGTTTTGATATTCCTAGAGTACAACTTAATCAAACTAGAAATGCTCTACAAATCAAGGGGCCCAGAATGTGGAATGACCTTCCCAACCATGTTAAAGACTGTACCTCTCTCAACCAGTTTAAGTTAAAAACGAAGCTATTCCTAATAAATTCCCTTCTATTGTCAACCAATGTCTGTTTTTTTTTAAAGAGCGCTGTTTGTCGACATAATTGTATTTGTGCTGCTTTTCATCTATGTTTTCATTTCTTGTTTTCATTCTACTCATTATGCTCAATTAGTATTAAGCTTGTCATTTAAGTTTATCATGCCCGAAACGCTTTGCGTAATAGTGGCTTTAGGCATTGTATGTACTAGCTCTACCTATAAGTCAACCAATATTTGTAAAAATTTATTGTATGTATGTACCTTACCTAAATAAACATTTTATTATTTTACTTTATTTTAAATAGGATTAAGGCTGCTTGTAGATTAACTCTTTAAAATATTTTAGATAAAATCTGCAGAGTTGATATTGGTCTATAATTGTTGACTTCAGTGAGATTGACACTTTAATGGGCTAAGGTTACTCTTGCTTTTTTTTCCCTTAGAATATCAGGAAAGGTTTGGAGTTCAAATGATTTGTTGTAGAGCAACGAAATGGCTGGAGCTAAAAATCTAGAGGTTTCTTAGAAAATTAGGGTTGGTATGTGAACATATGGTATCTGTGCATGGGGTTCATTCAACCACTGCAAATTACCTGATGCTCATCACCACCCAATAAAAATCTGCTATCAGAACAATGAAACTGTCTTCAAACAACACACAGCCTCTCTGTTTAAATTCCTGAACATGCTAAATATACACTCGCTCTACACATTCTCTTGTGCTATTTACATGTACAAAACCTTGTTCCTAAATGCTAATCCTGATCTGAAACTCTCAATTGATAGATGTAATAGAACCCACGAGCACCGCAACATAAATAAATATCTGTTTGATATAAATTGACAGTCATGCTAATATAATTGCCAGTAAGGTTTATGTAATTCACAATCATCTTAATATAATTGCCAGTTTGGATAATATAATTGACAGAGGATTATATGAATCAGGATAATATTATTGCTAATTAAGCTAATATAACTTTGAATCAGGCTTTTTCACCCACAGGGTTATTGATCGATGGAACTGACTACCCACCAATGCCATAACTGCCAAAATGTGCTGAATTCAAAATATACCTGGATCAAGCAAAATCAAGCAAAATGGGGGGGGGGGGAAGGAAACCTTCAACAAGCTGCCAGCTTCCCGTTTTTATCGAGGCCACTAGGGTTAGTGGCCCCTCAGGTAAATCGGGTAAAATATTATTCCAAGACAATTACAGCATAACTGATAAAGTTAGGCTAGAGTAATATAAATTTCTGGTAAATTTAGAGTGATGTAAATTTCTAGAGTAATATAAATTTAAATTTCATATTAACTTGACTGACAGTTATAAATGCCAATCTGCCTTCAATTAACTCTTCGGTGAAATATTTATAATCAGGAGTATTATTCATAAATATGCCTAAACAAAAAATATAAAATAGACATCAGTTTGCATATGAATCTGATGAGAAAATTCCTTGATTAACCTACATTTCTCTATCAATCAAATGGTCTCATCTTAAGTAAGTCTCAGACTGTCTTCTTCACCAGCACCAATGCTAAATAATATTACAACAATAATGTCATTACAATAATGTAATGAATCTCTTAGCTACAGAGTATATTACATTTTAAATAAATTTTCACAGAGAACAAAAACAGAAATCACACTATTATTTACATAAATATGAAGAAAAACATTTAAAGCTTTGATTTATCTTTGCAAAACTAAAGAGATATTTCTATACTTATAAGCAATTTTGAATTTTCCTATAGTGGCAGCTTCTCTAGTTCTTGCTTGGTCATCTAACTTTCATAAAAGAACAATATAATAAAATATCTTGATCTTTACCTTTCATGGTGAAGTGTATTTCTCAAACAAAATAAAATTACCTTTGAAGAACATCCAACTGACATTGTGATAGCACACTGTTAGATTAAAGTTAAGTTAATATACCTATATGTGCCTCATTATCCTTCAACATTCTCTTAATTACCTTCCACACTCTAAGTGTTTAGCCTATTATCTGCATGTATCATTTTGTGCCTCTTCATATCACTAAGACGACTGAATCTCTTCCCACACTCTGGACACTCGTGAGGCTTGTCACCTGAATGCACTAACATGTGCCTTATTATTATTCCACGTTCTCTAAATTTTTTGCCACACTCAGCACATTGAAAAGGTCTCTTATACGCATGCACCATCCTGTGAGTCTTCATACGTCCATGCTGACTGAATCTCTTCCCACACTCTGGACACTCGTGAGGCTTATCACCTGAATGCACTAACATGTGAGTCTTCATACTTCCAAGACGACTGAATCTCTTCCCACACTCTGGACACTCGTGAGGCTTGTCACCTGAATGCACTAACATGTGCCTTATTATTATTCCACGTTCTCTAAATTGTTTGCCACACTCAGCACATTGAAAAGGTCTCTTATACGCATGCACCATCCTGTGAGTCTTCATACGTCCATGCTGACTGAATCTCTTCCCACACTCTGGACATTCATGAGGTTTGTCACCTGAATGCACTAACATGTGAGTCTTCATATTTCCACTCTCACTGAATCTTTTCCCACACTCTGGACACTCGTGAGGTTTGTCACCTGAATGGACTAACATGTGAGTCGTCATATTTCCACGTTTACTGAATCTCTTCCCACACTCTGGACATTCGTGAGGCTTGTCACCTGAATGTACTAACATGTGAGTCGTCATATTTCCACGTTGACTGAATCTCTTCCCACACTCTGGACACTCGTGAGGCTTGTCACCTGAATGCACTAACATGTGGCGCTTCACATATGAAGGACAGGTGAATACCTTCGGACACTGTGGACACTGCTGAGTCGTCATCTTCTTTATGACAGGTGCAGTTTGTGTGAAGGTTTTCTTCCCTGGATGTTGGGAGAAGCGTCAAGGCTTGAGTGTTGTTTCTTAGAGTTAGACTTGATGTGAGCACTTGGCGGTCAATGGTTGTGCTTCTTCTTTATGATAGGTACAGTGTGTGTCAAGGTTTTCACTTAATGCTCGGGCTGGACATCACCGGCGGATGCTGCTAAAATGGTGGCGGTTGTTTACCCTCTCATCACCTGAGCGTTCCAATGTTTTTGTCTGGTTCCACATATCATTTTTCCTACTTCTTATTTTTGCTTATAAGTGATCATTTACAATTAACACTTGTATTTATATTCATGTTTTCCAATCAAAGAATGTACTTGAAATTGTATCTTTAAACATAAAGCCACACGATTATACTTTTTGAAGGAAATAGCTCTCCCATAGTGGATGCACTACATGCGCAGATTGACCAACAGGAGTTTCATATTCACTTTTATTTATACATACATATATATATATATATATATATATATATATATATATATATATATATATATATATATATATATATATATATATATATATATATATATATATATATATATATATATATATATATATATATATATATATATATATATATATATATATATATATATATATATATATATATATATATATATATATATATATATATATATATATATATATATATATATATATATATATATATATATATATATATATATATATATATATATATATATATATATATATATATATATATATATATATATATATATATATATATATATATATATATATATATATATATATATATATATATATATATATATATATATATATATATATATATATATATATATATATATATATGTATATATATATATATATATATATATATATATATATGTATATATATTTATATATATATATATATATATATGTATATATGTATATATATATATATATATATATATATATATATATATATATATATATATATATATATGTATATATGTATATATATATATATATATATATATATATATATATATATATATATGTATATATGTATATATATATATATATATATATATATATATATATATATATGTATATATGTATATATATATATATATATATATATATATATATATATATATATATATATATATATATATATATATATATATGTATATATGTATATATATATATATATATATATATATATATATATATATATATATGTATATATGTATATATATATATATATATATATATATATATATATATATATATATATATATATATATGTATATATGTATATATGTATATATATATATATATATATATATATATATATATATATATATATATATGTATATATATATATATATATATGTATATATATATATATATATATATATATATATATACATATATATATATATATATATATATATATATATATATATATATATATATACATATATATATATATATATATATATATATATATATACATATATATATATATATATATATATATATATATATATATATATATATATATATATATATATACATATATATACATATATATATATATATATATATATATATATATATATATATATATATGTCGTACCTAATAGCCAGAACGCACTTCTCAGCCTACTATGCAAGGCCCGATTTGCCTAATAAGCCAAGTTTTCATGAATTAATTGTTTTTCGACTACCTAACCTACCTAACCAAACCTAACCTAACTTTTTCGGCTACCTAACCTAATCTAACCTAAAAAGATAGGTTAGGTTAGGTTAGGTAGGGTTGGTTAGGTTTGGTCATATATCTACGTTAATTTTAACTCCAATAAAAAAAAATTGACCTCATACATAATGAAATGGGTAGCTTTATCATTTCA